>NC_083341.1:13566805-13866805 GCF_019175385.1 Lycium barbarum
GTTACACCTCGGAAAATTTTCGTTCGTGCACAGTGAATCGACTGGCGAAGGACAATTTCGAGTATCGAACTAGTGATGTCTTAATGATATTTAGGAGAAGAATTATAATGCCCCTTATGTTGGTAATTAAGTGCCAAGTAAGTTTCAAGAAGGACCCATAAGCCAAATATGGGCATAAGCCATCCAAAAGGGCGAGTTAAGGAAATATTTTCGGAGGATCTGGTTTGGAGGGGCCAAAACGCCATTGTAAAGTTGGAATTTGGGAAAAACACCACAGGATGGAAGTTGTAGATAACTGAAAGATATTTCTAACCATAGGTCGTGGCCCTCACAGAATATCTGGATCAAAAGTTATGGCCACTCTACGACAGACCGTTTCGGGGCAAAATAATATCACCTTTCTGGCACACTCCGCGACACCACCTGCGGCTCGCGGACACGACCCGCGACCACGCCGTTTCATCGCAGATTGTGCCAGTGAGGGTTGGTCGTCTGGCGAGCTCCGTAACACAACCTGCGACTCGCGGAGCATGTCCGCGACTCGCGAAGTGTGTCGCATGTCGTGCCAGTCCAGAAAATTCTGGACCCCTTTAAATGTACCCAACTCGTCCAAAAATCATTTTTCCATCTTGTTGGCTAAGGAAATCTCTAGAACTCTCTCCAACATCCATCTATAAGAGATATCAAAAGAAAACCAAGATCAACAACATCAATTACATGAAATCAAGTGTGTAGATTCAAGTAAAGCTTATCTTCTTCAAGGAAATTCAAGAAAGAGTGAAGTAGGGTTTTGGTGCTAAAGAGGTATTCTCTTTCAAGGCTTGTTCAACCATCATCCAAGGTGAGTTTTATGATCATCCCATGTTGTTTAAGGCATTAGAAAGCTTAGATGCTTGAAATGTAGAAGAACATAGAAAATGGGGTATTTTGAGTGAATAGTGACACAATTGGATGATAGTGGGATTGAATCACGGATGTTGGAATGTGGGGACTATGAACATGTTGTGAATGATGTTTAGGCTATGCAATGAGTTTTATGAATTCGGAAAATACGATAATGAGCTATAACCCTAAATGTGAGTTAATTGTAAGAAAATGGTGGATTTTGCTAAGTGCATATGAATGACGAGTGTTGATTGTGATATTGTGAGTAATATTGCGAATGTTGGGAGTTGATGTAGAACATGGGAGAAGTAGTATAAACAAAGGAAGTGCTGCCCAATTTTTCCTAGAAACTAACGACGCGTTCTCATAGTTATTTAGCTAATGTACTTCACATTCTTTAATGAAGGTGACGACGTGACATCGGAGGGGAACGGGTGACCGATAGCTTAGCTAAACGGCAAAGGTATGTGAGGCTAGTCCTTCCTTCTAATGGCGTGAATCTCTTAGCTTAAATCCCTATTCCTTTCATGAGTTCTCACCTTCTAAGAAGTTAAAAGCTTATGCCTATGAATGTCTATATGAGATAAGCTATACGATATGAGGATGTTATTCCTTGCCTACACTCACCTTATGTACTAGTCCTTTCAAGGTGAGGCAGAATGTCCATAATGGTTCCATAATGTAACCGGGGGATTACGACCTTACGTCACCCCGATAGAATAAAGTTGATCTTGAGCCTTATATACATATCATGATAAGATGAGTATTTTATGATGACCATATTATTATGAGTATTTTGCATTGAGCATGTCATGAGCATTTTACACCGTGCCTAGTTGGCCGGGCAGTCACCGCAAGGCGGGCAGCTATACGGAGACACCATGACCTTCGGGCATGGGCAGACACCACTAGTGGGCGGCATGAGATGGTACCCCGGACGCGGGAGGCCTAGACGCGGGCTACTATTATTGATTATCACACCGTTCCGATATGAACGGGCAGCTTGTGTATGATGCATATATGCCATGATGATGAGTATGAGTAAGACAACATGCATTACTTCTTTTATGATCACTAGTCAGATCCAGATGTTATGTTGATGCTTCTCTATATTGTAGATGTATTCTTTCACTGTTTATGCCTCTCATACTCAGTACAATGTTCGTACTGACGTCCTTTTTCTTTGGACGATGTGTTCATGCCCACAGGTAGACAGGGAGGAGACATTGCTCCAGATTCTTAGAGTTGCCAGTTGATTGAAAGCCCTCCATTGCTCCGGAGGTGCCTGTGATGATATTTTGTGTATAATTGTATATGTCGTTCCATAGAGGCTCGTAGATACTCGATGTGGGTTGTATGGTCTCATGGAAGGGTCATTTTGTATGTATGTACATATATGTATTATTTTGCTAGCCTATAGGGCTCAAGTATATACAATGCTTTTGTTTCCAAATGAAAATGGTTTTCTTATAAATTAAGTATGAAGTGGATAATCGATTGACAAAGAGGCTAAGGAGTAGTCACACGAGTGGTGCTCGGTGGTTAGCATGGGTACCCGTCGCGACCCCTAGCCGGGTCGTGACAAAAGTGGTATCAGAGCAGGTCGGTCTTAGGAAGTGTCTACGAGCCGTGTCTAGTAGAGTCTTGTTTATGGTGTGTTGCGCGCCACATCAATAAACAAGAGGCTACAGGGCATTTAGGAAAAATGACCATCTTTCTTTTACGAGATCGTGCGATAGGACCGTAATGTAAGATTCCCTTTATTCTAATTGTGCGTTATGGTTTCAGCGATGCCGCCAAAGAAGAAGCAAATCCGCGCAATATTAAATGGCGCCGGTGAAGGCACCAGCCGAGAACCTCCAGTTGAGTTGGGACATAGCGAGGCTCTGGGTGCCACTTCCTCGCATGCCACTCCCACTTCTTCTTCTACCTTGCCCAATGTGGAAGAGCAAGCAGGAGCCCCAGCTCCAATTCCTCCGCCGGTTGCTTCGGGCCAACAATTGATTGAGGCTATTCAGTTATTGACCCAGTTGGTGGCTGCACAAGCACAACGACAGAATGTGGGTTCAAGTGACTGGGCAGCAAGTACAAAGGTCCGTGATTTTATGAGTCTAAATCCTCCAGAGTTCTTCGGGTCAAAGATGGAGGAAGACCCACAAGGTTTTATCGATGATATATTGAGGCCATTGAGGGTTGTCCATGCCTCCGAAACTGAATCCGTGGAGTTGACATCCTATAGACTCCGGGATTTGGCGGTATTATGGTACAACAATTGGGTATTATCAAGAGGGGAGAATGTGCCTCCTCCGGTTTGGCAAGAGTTTGTAGATGCTTTTACTCGCCATTATTTGCCACCCGAGGTCCGCCGAGCTAGAGCAGATCGGTTTCTGAACTTGAGGCAAGGGAATATGAGTGCCCGAGAGTATAGCATGCAGTTCAACTCCTTGGCTAGATATGCTCCGGCTATGGTGGCCGACATGGGAGATCGGGTACATAGATTTGTGAGTGGTTTGGGACCACATTTATTTAGAGAATGTTTGACATCCTCTTTGCAAGATGGGATGGACATTTCCCGGATACAGGCTCATGCTCAGAATTTGGAGGGGCGACAACCACAACAGAGGGGTGATCACGACAGTGATAGGAGGCCAAGCAAAAGAGCTAGATCTATGGGAGAGAGCAGTGAGTATAGAGGGGGACCAAGGCAGCCGCATTCTAGGCACTCAGGTCAGTCAGCGACCAGTGCACCTCCCAGATTCCCAGACAGGAGGTCCGACCATTCTTTTCAGCCAGGTCAGGGACAGAGTTCGAGAGCCTCAGATTTTCAGTCCAGGAGAGATCAGGGTCAGAGGAGACCCCCAGTACCGCGGTGTAATCAGTGCGGTAGGCTGCATTCGGGACAGTGTCTCCTAGGTTCGGATGCTTGCTATACCTGCGGGCAAGTCGGTCACATGATGAGGGACTGCCCCTCAGCGAGAGATAGGGCTGGGACGCAGCCCACAGGTTTAGCAGTGGGTTCTTTGTCAGCGCGCCAGACAACACAGACTCCCCAGATGACAGCAGGTAGAGGCAGAGGTAGAGGGGGAGCATCCACTTCAGGTGCTATTCAGCCTCGTGTATATGCTCTAGCTGGGCGACAGGATCTTGAGTCTTCCCCAGATGTTGTCACAGGTATATTGTCTATATTTTCCCGTGATGTGTATGTGTTGATAGATCCGGGTTCTACATTTTCTTATATTACTCCATATATTGCCGGTTGTGTTGGGGTGAAACCCGAGCTCATTAAACCCTTTGAGGTACTTACTCCGGTTGGTGAACCCGTGATAGCAAGACGGGTATACAGAAATTGTATTATTGTGATCTGTGATCGTCAGACCCAAGCTGATTTGATTGAGCTAGAAATGGTTGACTTCGATATAATCATGGGTATGGATTGGTTGGCATCGTGTTATGCAAATGTTGATTGCTGGACAAAAGTGGTTCGATTCCAATTTCCGGGAGAGCCGTGCTTGAATGGAAGGGTAATGCAGCATCGCCAAAGGGTAGGTTTATTTCCTACCTCAAGGCGAGGAAGATGATAGCGAAGGGCTGTATTTATCATTTAGTTCGGGTTCACGACACCGCGGCAGAACCGCCAACCTTTCAGTCAGTTCCGGTGGTGAACGAATTTCCAGATGTATTTCCAGATGAACTTCCAGGTCTTCCACCAGAAAGAGAAATTGAGTTCGCTATTGATGTGTTGCCAGACACAAAACCTATTTCTATTCCTCCTTATCGGATGGCTCCGGTATAATTGAAAGAACTAAAGACACAGTTGAAGGACTTGCTCGAGAAGGGATTCATTAGACCCAGTTCATCACCGTGGAGAGCACCGGTCTTGTTTGTGAGAAAGAAAGACGGCTCGCTACGAATGTGTATTGACTATAGGCAATTGAACAAGGTGACGATAAAGAACAGATATCCTCTCCCAAGGATTGATGATTTGTTCGATCAATTGCAAGGTGCCAAGTGGTTTTCCAAGATAGATTTGAGGTCGGGCTACCATCAGTTGTGAGTTAGAGAGGCGGATATTCCTAAAACGGCTTTCAGAATGAGATATGGCCACTATGAATTTCGAGTGATGTCATTCGGGTTGACTAATGCTCCGGCTGTATTTATGAATTTGATGAACAACATATTCAGGCCTCTCTTGGATCTATTTGTGATCGTATTTATCGATGATATTCTGGTGTATTCTCGCACGGAATCGGAACATGCAGATCATTTGAGAATTGTTCTTGGCATTCTTCGAGCCCGGGAATTATATGCGAAATTTTCAAAGTGCGAGTTCTGGCTGGATTCGGTAACATTTCTAGGCCATGTTATTTCCGATGATGGTATTCGAGTTGATACTCAGAAAATTGAAGCGGTGAAAACTTGGCCAAGGCCTACGACACCTACAGAAGTTCGTAGTTTCCTGGGTTTGGCAGGCTATTGTAGGAGGTTTGTAGAGGAATTTTCATCTATCTCGGCCCCATTGACGAAACTAACCCAGAAGGCGGCTAAATTCCAATGGAACGACGCTTGTGAGCGTAGTTTCCAAGAGTTGAAAGACAGGCTAACCTCAGCTCCAGTTTTAACACTTCCAGAAGGACCAGATGGTTACGTGGTGTATTGCGATGCTTCGGGTGTCGGATTAGGGTGTGTATTGATGCAGCATGGTAAGGTTATTGCATACGCTTCGAGACAATTGCGAAAGCATGAAAAGAATTACCCAACGCATGATCTCGAATTGGCTGTAGTCATTCATGCCTTAAAGATGTGGAGACATTACTTGTACGGTGTGCACGTGGATATCTATACAGATCACAAGAGTCTCCAGTACATTTTCAAGCAGAAGGAATTGAATCTGCGACAGAGGCGGTGGTTAGAACTATTAAAAGATTATGATGTTGACATTTTATACCACCCCGGGAAAGCCAATGTAGTAGCCGATGCACTTAGCCGCCGATCAATGGGCAGTTTATGTGAAGTCCCCCCGGAAAGGAGAGAGATGGTTCAAGAAATCCATCGGTTGGCTAATCTTGGAGTACGTGTGCTTGATGCGGGTGAGGCAGGTACTAGTATCAAAGATTCTGCAGTTTCGTCCTTGGTTATAGAAGTGAAAGAACGGCAATGCGAAGATCCTCAATTATGTCATTATAGAGACGTATCTCATGGAAAAGAAAACTCTTCGTTTGAAGTTTCTAGTGATGGGGTTCTCAGATACCGAGGAAGATTATGCGTGCCGAATGTGGCTGATCTACGCCGACGAATCTTAGAAGAAGCGCATTGTACTCGGTACTCTATTCACCCAGGTGCGACCAAAATGTATCATGATCTAAAGATAATGTATTGGTGGGATGGTATGAAAAGAGATATAGGGGAATTCGTGGCTCAATGCCCAAATTGCCAACAAGTGAAAGTTGAGCACCAGAAGCCGGGAGACTTATTGCAGGCTATAGAAATACCTACTTGGAAATGGGAAGTGATCAACATGGATTTCAGTGTGGGATTACCTCGCTCTCGGGGTAAGTATGATTCGATATGGGTGATCGTGGATAGATTGACGAAAGCAGCCCATTTTCTCCCAGTCAAAATGACGTACGCAACAGAGGACTATGCAAGGCTATATCTCAAGGAAATCGTGCGGCTCCATGGCATACCATTGTCTATTATCACAGACAGGGGAGCACAATTTACAGCTAAGTTCTGGAAGTTTTTTCAAGAAGGTTTGGGCACGCAAGTGAAATTTAGCACAGCATTTCATCCATAGACTGATGGGCAAGCCGAGCGTACCATTCAAAACTTAGAAGATATGCTACGGGCGTGTCTGTTAGATTTTGGTGGTAGCTGGGATGATCATTTACCTCTCGTTGAATTTTCATATAACAACAACTATCATTCTAGTATACAAATGGCTCCATACGAAGCGTTATACGGAAGGAAATGTAGATCTCCAATCGGATGGTTCGAAGTAGGAGAAGCACAATTAGTGGGCCCTGAATTGGTCCAGCAGGCAATAGAAAAGGTCAAGGTGATTCGAGATCGGTTGTTGACAGCCCAAAGTCGCCAAAAGTCCTATGCGGACAACCGCCGACGAGATCTGGAGTTTCAGATTCATGATTGGGTGTTCTTGAAAGTGTCGCCAATGAAGGGGGTGATGAGATTTGGCAAGAAAGGAAAGCTAAGTCCGAGGTATATTGGACCCTACAAAATCATCCGCAAGGTGGGACAGGTAGCCTATGAATTAAAGTTGCCTTCAGAGCTTGAATCAATCCATCCAGTCTTTCATGTTTCGATGCTCCGCAAGTGTGTTGGAAATCCCACAAAGATTGTCCCGATAGATGATGTGCAAATAGCGAAAAAGTTAACTTATGAAGAAGTGCCTATTTCCATCTTAGATAGGCAAGTGCGAAAGCTTCGAAACAAAGAGGTAGCTTCAGTTAAGGTCCTATGGCGGAACAACAATCGGGAAGAAATGACTTGGGAAGCGGAAGAGAGTATGAAGTCAAAGTATCCACACTTATTCCAACCCCCAGGAGAAATCCAAGGCGAAATGCCAACGAGATAAGGTACGTATACATTAATTTTTATGATTTTGGTCGTGTGTGGCCACAAATATGTTGCTATTGTGATGTAGCCCTGTGAGGCGATGATATTATGGGTTGTTGTGACAGGTTAGTAGTGCCATAGTACAGGGGAAAGTCTGGCAAAATTTTCGTGGAATCCCGAATAGTTTAACATTCGAGGACGAATGTTCCCAAGGGGGGGAGAATGTTACACCTCGGAAAATTTTCGTTCGTGCACAGTGAATCGACTGGCGAAGGACAATTTCTAGTATCGAACTAGTGATGTCTTAATGATATTTAGGAGAAGAATTATAATGCCCCTTATGTTGGTAATTAAGTTCCAAGTAAGTTTCAAGAAGGACCCATAAGCCAAATATGGGCATAAGCCATCCAAAAGGGCGAGTTAAGGAAACATTTTCGGAGGATCTGGTTTGGAGGGGCCAAAACGCCATTGTAAAGTTTGCATTTGGGAAAAACACCACAGGATGGAAGTTGTAGATAACTGAAAGATCTTTCTAACCATAGGTCGTGGGCCCTCACAGCATATCTGGATCAAAAGTTATGGCCACTCTACAACAGACCGTTTTGGGGCAAAATAATATCACCTTTCTGGCACACTCCGCGACACCACCTGCGGCTCGCGGACACGACCCGCGACCACACCGTTTCATCGCAGATTGTGCCAATGAGGGTCAGTCGTCTGGCGAGCTCCGCGACACAACCTGCGACTCGCGGAGCATGTCCGCGACTCGCGAAGTGTGTCGCATGTCGTGCCAGTCCAGAAAATTCTGGACCCCTTTAAATGTACCCAACTCGTCCAAAAATCATTTTTCTATCTTGTTGGCTAAGGAAATCTCTAGAACTCTCTCCAACATCCATCTATAAGAGATATCAAAAGAAAACCAAGATCAACAACATTAATTACATGAAATCAAGTGTGTAGATTCAAGTAAAGCTTATCTTCTTCAAGGAAATTCAAGAAAGAGTGAAGTAGGGTTTTGGTGCTAAAGAGGTATTCTCTTTCAAGGCTTGTTCAACCATCATCCAAGGTGAGTTTTATGATCATCCCATGTTGTTTAAGGCATTAGAAAGCTTAGATGCTTGAAATGTAGAAGAACATAGAAAATGGGGTATTTTGAGTGAATAGTGACACAATTGGATGATAGTGGGATTGAATCACGGATGTTGGAATGTGGGGACTATGAACATGTTGTGAATGATGTTTAGGCTATGCAATGAGTTTTATGAATTCGGAAAATACGATAATGAGCTATAACCCTAAATGTGAGTTAATTGTAAGAAAATGGTGAATTTTGCTAAGTGCATATGAATGACGAGTGTTGATTGTGATATTGTGAGTAATATTGCGAATGTTGGGAGTTGATGTAGAACATGGGAGAAGTAGTATAAACAAAGGAAGTGCTGCCCAATTTTTCCTAGAAACTAACGACGCGTTCTCATAGTTATTTAGCTAATGTACTTCACATTCTTTAATGAAGGTGACGACGTGACATCGGAGGGGAACGGGTGACCGATAGCTTAGCTAAGCGGCAAAGGTATGTGAGGCTAGTCCTTCCTTCTAATGGCGTGAATCTCTTAGCTTAAATCCCTATTCCTTTCATGAGTTCTCACCTTCTAAGAAGTTAAAAGGTTATGCCTATGAATGTCTATATGAGATAAGCTATACGATATGAGGATGTTATTCCTTGCCTACACTCACCTTATGTACTAGTCCTTTCAAGGTGAGGCATAATGTCCATAATGGTTCCATAATGTAACCGGGGGATTACGACCTTACGTCACCCCGATAGAATAAAGTTGATCTTGAGCCTTATATACATATCATGATAAGATGAGTATTTTATGATGACCATATTATTATGAGTATTTTGCATTGAGCATGTCATGAGCATTTTACACCGTGCCTAGTTGGCCCGGCAGTCACCGCCAAGGCGGGCAGCTATACGGAGACACCATGACCTTCGGGCATGGGCAGACACCACTAGTGGGCGGCATGAGATGGTACCCCGGACGCGGGAGGCCTAGACGCGGGCTACTATTATTAATTATCACACCGTTCCGATATGAACGGGCAGCTTGTGTATGATGCATATATGCCATGATGATGAGTATGAGTAAGACAACATGCATTACTTCTTTTATGATCACTAGTCAGATCCAGATGTTATGTTGATGCTTCTCTATATTGTAGATGTATTCTTTCACTGTTTATGCCTCTCATACTCAGTACAATGTTCGTACTGACGTCCTTTTTCTTTGGACGATGTGTTCATGCCCACAGGTAGACAGGGAGGAGACATTGCTCCAGATTCTTAGAGTTGCCAGTTGATTGAAAGCCCTCCATTGCTCCGGAGGTGCATGTGATGATATTTTGTGTATAATTGTATATGTCGTTCCATAGAGGCTCGTAGATACTCGATGTGGGTTGTATGGTCTCATGGAAGGGTCGTTTTGTATGTATGTACATATATGTATTATTTTGCTAGCCTATAGGGCTCAAGTATAGACAATGCTTTTGTTTCCAAATGAAAATGGTTTTCTTATAAATTAAGTATGAAGTGGATAATTGATTGATAAAGAGGCTAAGGAGTAGTCACACGAGTGGTGCTCGGTGGTTAGCACGGGTACCCGTCGCGGCCCCTAGCCGGGTTGTGACATCTATCCTCCACTCTTCCTATCGTTTGTGCCCCATGCCCATGGGTCACTTCACTCCCTTTCGAGAGGGATTCACTCAGACTTAGCTATCCATTTCATTTATATAATCAGGACATCGAGCTTGTAGAATACAAAGAAGAAAACGTAAGCAATCTCCCTTTTCTTTTTGAAACATGAAGACATAAAACAAAGCTGGTTCTCTTGATTGAATAGCTCGTCATGCAGTAAGACTAAAGAAGGCTATGAATGTCCGCTAAATGAAGTCAAAGACTAAGTAAGCTCTACCGAGTATTCATTCAAAAAGAATGCATTTACCCTTTCTCCCCCTTCCTTCGGCATCCCTGACTCGGGCATCCCTTTCAGGTGCAGTTGACGTAGAATTTAGGTAATTTAGAAGGACTAAACGTACTAATGAAAGGGAAAACTTAGGAAATAATAGCGTTGGAGAATCCTTCGTTTGAGGAAAGAGATGATAAAATAAGTCATGAAAAAAAAACAAATAGAACGAGGTTTTTTTTACCTGATCGGAAATTCCCCGTCGGTGATGAACTAGTACGCACTTAGGACAGCACTTCGGGAGAGTGAGATCCGGGTGGCATATAAAAAAGACAACTCAAAATCGCCGCCGTACGAGACTTGCAAGGCATGCCCGCCAGAAAGTGAAGAGAGGTTTATAAGCACCCCGACTTAGGAATTATGACCCACCGAAGAAAAGAAAAAAGTTTACCGCGATGCACCTCTCTTTGGTTAAGCTCTTGAAGATGCCTAAGTTGACTTTCTTTAGAAGCCGCATCGAGGACTTTTTCAAAGATCCGGAGCCAAGCCTGCGCACCAAAGCGCTCGAAGATCAAGAATCAGTCTTTCATTGTTAAATAGACTGGAAGTCTTTGGCTAGTGCGCTGACCTACTCGCCCTCACCTAAATAAAGACAGAGCCCTTTAGGAAGGTTGGCGCCTGGTGTCTAAACCGGAGACATCGCACCAGAATACAATCCCCACCGCAGACAAGCAGACTCGAGAAAAACTATTGATCCTTTTGATGACTCTCCTCTTCATCTTCCCGGGTTGCTAAGAAGAATCCGAACTGAGGAAATTGGAAAAAGAAAAGAAAGTCTCTCTTTCTACGATCACCTCTAGCGTCCAACAAAAGTCTTAGAAGGAGAATCTAACTATTCTCGAAGAGATTCTTGCCAACACCATTAGGAAGATGAGGGAAAGGGGAAAAGAAGGCAAATTCGCTATTTCCGACAGCTACGGTAGTAGAGAAGGAGAGGCACTACTTATGAGAAAGAGGAGTTTTCTCTTCTACTCCCGGGTATTAAACTGGGGTGCTTTGGTACTAGACTGGGCGGGCGAGCCATAATCACAGGGGGAGAAAGGCATAGATCTTTTCATCCTCCGCCAACAAGCAGATCCGACACCGAGCTACTTCCTACCTTTTTCATTCAAACGGGAATGACTCCACTCTCAGTCCCAGTATGGCTTAGACTAGTAGAAGGCGTAAGGAGCTAGATCGCTGCCTAATACTGGATAATCCACGTTCATCGGTCTGCAACAAGCACTGACGTTTAGGGGGCGACAACTTAAGAGGTAGCGAGACTAAGCGCAATTTCAGGAAGAGTTGGACCCTTTCCAACCAGTCAAGTGGCTTTCCGCTCCTTTTCTGGATTAGAAAGAAAGCTACTAACAGTATCGTGCAATATCTAGCCTAGTACAAACCATGGCATACATCAAACTACCAACTGCATAAGAATAAGGAACAAGAGACATTTTCTTCTTCTCTTCATCAGTTGATGGACTTGACTTTTCTTTAGCCTCTTGGCTTCGAGAAGTCGTGGGCCTAGTAGTTCTTTCTTAAAGCTTGTAACCCGATCGCTGTAAGAACCGATCTCAAGCTGCATGAGAAGGGAAATAAAGACTAGTGAGAATAGCCGTAATTCAACTAGGCCTTGAATCAATGGTTTATAGAGACAATTAGTCATCTGCTTACGGCTAATCTGCTCTTCAAATCTTATCTTAGAATAGGTTGGAACTATTTAAACACGATACGTTTATTCTGAAAGTACGCATTTCTTGCTCTAAGTCTGTTGGGTTGGATCGAACTAGTTGGCTTGGCAGGAAGATAATGGCATAAAATAAGCATTCCACTTTTGAAAAGAGAAGATTCAGTCTAATTATAGATCCCTCTGTCTTGCATTGGGTTAATTGGAGCTTAGATAAAGCGATAGGCAGAAGAGAGAGAATTAGTTTGTCTTTATAAACTGACTTTCCTCACATCAAAGCTTTCTGGTTCTCTTCCTTTATGAAGAAAGGAAAGGCTTGTTATCGACGAAGAAGATCTTTACACTGTTCATCCTAAGAAAAGCAGTTTTCACTCGGTACAACTATTCTATGCTAGCATAGCATGCTTCTACTTATGTTGTGTTGCAAATTTAGGATCAGGAACAATCCTTTCTTATTCTAAGATGCCAGTCTAAAAATCCGTACTTGTTGACTAAAAGGCTTTCGGCTTTCTAGCTTGAAGCCTAAGGGCTAAGGGAAATTCATCCTTGGATCAATGAAATAGTTGAATTAGCTAAGATGCAAGAAGCAACCTCTTATTGAAATGACTTTAGGAAGTGCCAAGCCTTTCTCCTTCGATCCGATCCTTTCTGTGACCCATGGTCTGGAAATAAGCTTATTGTCTCTTCGTCTCTTGCCTTTGAATCAGATATTTCGATGAAAGAAGATTCTCTTTCTGTCCCTCGTCATCGAGAGGAAGAATCGCTATCTATCTATCCATGTACGTATCAACAAATGTGGTTCCAGGGATCGATCGATTGCCCCTCACCAGCAGCTAGAGGAGGAGAAAGGAATGATGTCCCAGCCTGGGCTGGGCACCTATCAGCCAACTATTCCTTTTTGGAATGGAAAGAAGAAAGGATGTTCATAGATCACTGATGTCAAATTCACGAAAAATATCATATGTGAAAGAATCGTCAGATTATGGGTTCCCGAAGTAGACGGAATGGAGAATAAATGAAATAAAATAGTCTGGCAGAATCGTATGATAGGGAAAGTGCGGAGCCTCCAACTTGTCTGGTTTACCAGGATGACTAACCTAACTATGAATTTCCATCAATCTCGGGATAGACAGAGGTCTAGGATAGTACGCTGTCGGAATGAGACTGGGGTACAGTAACGAAGTTAGACCGAAATGAACGACTCAATTCCTCTACAAGAAAGGAGCGAGAAAGAACAACCAATTCTATGAAACAATATCTTATTTACGTCAATCGGTTGCTACTAGTCCGGGTTACCTTAGAAATTGAGCCATTAGGCGAGAAAAAATAACCTAGTTAGTACCCTAACTCAAACCTAGTTCTTGCACGAAATGTCCTGCTAACATAGGAGCACTCCTACTAAGAAATGGAAGAGCCAATTTCTTTCTGTTCGACGACACAATGCCTCACCTGCCCTCTGCTACACATCTCTTTCGTTTGCCCTATACCCACCCACCAAATGGAACTCTGCCCTTTTGGTTGGGTTAGAGCGAGTATGAAGTCAGGGAGGTAGAAAAATAGAGGGAAGAAATAATATAGTAATATTTACCTTTCCCAGCTTTCAGAAATGGAGAAGGAATCTAAAATTTAGTGAACCCCTCAAACTCCATAGGTAATTCGAGACAATTCAAGAAGAATAAGATAAGCTAATACAAAGAACTTGAACATTGACAATAGAAAGTTGAATACTACCATTTTTACGCGTTGACTCTTCCACGGAGTAACCTAAAGAATCGCCTTTCACTTATTACTCCTATAGAGCGAGAGATTCGGCAACATTCACTGAGTAAAAACAAACCCCCACTTTCTTTCATAAGAAAACTTCTAGTAAACTAAGATTAGTCTTAGATTAGGTAGGAAAGGGGATCGTATCACCGACCATATCTATTATTAGTAGGAAGGTAAGTACAAAAAACTTGATTTCTCTATTTGATTGACAATGTAAATCTATTCGGATGATTTGATAATTTATGTAGCCGAGTCACGAAGACTTCTTCTTCTACTCCCTTCCCGGAAGATAGAGGGAACTTAGGCTCTGACAAATTAGTATGTGACATAGGAATAGCTGGCAAAGGAAAAGCTTCCGCTAAGATTCTGACTTATTTGGAAACTAGATTTGCTGCCCCTGCAGACTCTTCTTTTGAAGAATCTGATTCGTTGACATTGGTATACTGAATTTGCGGCATGGCATATAATAGAACATGAATGGATCTTCTTTGCCAACCTTCGCTTCTAGAAGGAAGTAAGTAGAAGCTGACCCTCCAACATACATTGTAGGGAAGGACCCCTCCAGTGGCATACTTTATGGAGTCAACTGCACTTGGTCACTTCCTGCTCTATCGGGTCATTTGATCGTCTCAGCTCCACTCGGGCATACTCTTTCATAGGCTCGACACAGGTTGTGACGTTGGGCCCTCTCTTCTTTTCATGAATCTCAGTTGGAAGCCCCCATTTTCATCAGACATCCAATGAAGTAGGAGTTCGCTCCCTACCTAGCGGTACTTCCATGGCTTGCCTCTCGAGGTCCAGTTTGAAAGCAATTGCGAGAACCTGTCTGGATTGAGTGGTCTTTTCTCGGGCAGCTACTGAGACATAGGTTGGCCCGAGCTTCCCTTGGCATACCTTCATTACCATTACTATGAAAAGTAAGTAGGAATTTATCCCAGATAAACTAATGATCTAGCTCTTTCGCATCGAGGAAAACCCTTATTTCCTCTTTCAGGTTAGGCGCCCTTTGCTCGAACAAAGAGGGGTCTTTGCCGGGACCGATGCTAGTAGTTAGATTCAATATTCAAAAAGTCTTAAATAGAAGCCAAATCCATGAGAGAGAGTCCTTACAAGCCAATCCAGAGTCCTATAAAAATTGAAGGAATCGCTAACTTCCCGCTTCGGAATAAGTGTGATAAACGTTGAATTTCTCGATTTGATAATCTGACCTATTTTTAAGAAACTTCAATAGCTTTATGAATGTGTGAGGCCACATCCTTTGACAGAAGGCAGCCGAGAAGTCGTCGGGACCTGGGGCGTTATTTAGATTCTCATTCTTAAAAACTTCTTCAAACGTGATCTCCCGTCTAAGCCACAGATTGTCCTCCGCGTCCATTTTTGGGTGCATTGGCCATCATCTCGATTCAGATTTTTGTTGTTGTAGGCAGTAGCGTTAATACATAATCTCCCATCAGCGGTATAGGTAGTAGCTAATATCAGTACGCCAGTCTAAGGCTGTTCGTAGAGGTAGGTCATAAAGATCTATGAAGGGCTATCTTTAGCATAAATAGCATGGTTAATTATAGAATAACGTGATGGCCGTAAGAAGATCATAAATAAGGTAAATAGTCTGGAATGGATGTCTAGATCAGGGTGTCGGCCTCACACATACAACATGTGTGCCGTGAGTAAGAGGGTGGTCTTAGATCAACCCTCAGCTCTTCTTTCAAAATTCTCGAAGATGATGACTTATCGGCTTGAGGCTTCTTTTCTTTTCAAGCTAAGTAGAAATTTCATAAGAGAAGAAAAGTTCACAGAAGGTTCTTCAATAGTATGCTCGGTTCACGAGGTTCTACCACTGCAGGGCCTAGTTGCCATTCTCCCATTACTCAAGTCGTCCAAGGGACAGGATCCCCGCACTGAAAAAGTTTCCTTTTTAAATAACTCATGATATCTTTCTTCTAGGCATATATCGGTTTTGATAACTTCTGATTTATACCAAATCGACCGTAGAGAGAGTTCATTAGTATCTTGTAGATATATACCATAGCTACATCATCCTTTATCTTTGTTTCTTGTCTTCTAGCGAAGATGTCTGATACAAAGCCTTCGAAAGGACTCTTCTTTTTCTCATACAAGCAGCCCCTTTCCTTATAGTCAAGTGGCTGAACGCCCCTTTCCTTACAGTCAAGTGGCTGAATGCCCCTTAGTGGGAAAATTCTATAACCCAAGTTTCAGGCATCAAAAAATTATTCGCTAAAATAGATGCCTATGAATTTACCCGTTGGGAAGGTTAAAGCATTATGTCTATCCTTATAGGGTAAGAAGGCTTTCTCTATTGTAGAGAGGACACACTACAAAAGCCTCAATAAATCCAAAGAAGTTATCCAATTCCGCCTTTTCAAAATTATTATGCCAGACATCCCGACCTGGGAGCCCCGTTCGCCTGGCATCAGAGAAGTTTTCATTATAAATGGATATAAGGAGTTCGTATCGTAATAGTCTAAATTTTCACCACAGGGCTTATAGACATAGGCATGTCCATAATAATAATCACGCCGAATGAAGCGTTTTTGGTTTCGAGTATGGATGGGCCAACTCTTTGGGTCGTAATAGTGCATACGAAAGATTGATAGAGCTAGCGATGACAACGTTATTGTATCAACGATGTCTATTTTGTACAGATTCCAATAAATCTCTTGTGCCTTCAGCATAACGCCACCTAAGAGACGAATATCTTGTTTCAGATAAGCCAATAATTGTTGACCTATCTCCGGAAGATACTCAAGTCGTAATTTCTCATAGGGAATGGTGCCTTTAGAGTAGAGTTTCAGGCATAAATCCTTGACCAAGTTATTTAGCGCAGCGGGGAGGAGAAGGTAGGAATCCCTTATACGGAATAATAATTTCTTTTTTTTTCATTTCCACGATAGACTTTTCACTCGTACATTTTATGCTTCCTCATCACTGTTTGGAAGAAGTACTTTCCGATCTGAGAAGTAAAAGCTCTCGTTACTATAATGCCATCGTATCGTGAAAAGTGTTGGAAATAGACCATTCGAATTTCTTTTTCATCTGATACCACATCCGCTAAATGCTCTATCTATAAAGTCGAGCATCATACATCCACTTCGTTTTTTGAAATCTAATATTGAGAAATGGTTATCTTCACTGAAATATGTTTCAATATAATATTCAGACTTGGAAACAAGATCTTCACCCGATTTAACCACTAAGAGCCCCACTGCGCAAGGAACATAAACATCGTCGTAGAAAGCAGCCTCTATATCGGCAACAATAAATGGGCTCCTTTTTATTTTCTTAATTGATTTCAGTGTGGGTATATGATCGGGACGACGACTCTTCTTACCCATAGCTACCACTTTTACAGGTTCATCACTCATTGTGTCGCCATCCGTTAATTCATCACAAAGTTACTTTCAAATTTCCTCTAGGCTAAAAGGGTGGACTTCACGGTGTTCAACCCTTTCGAAGAGATAGATTCGAACCCCTACTCGGTCTAGTTGCCCCTCTTCGTATTTTATTTCTCAGTCTTTTCACAGACTTGTTTCAAAATTGCATTATATACACGAAGCAGGGGTAATTCTGCGTTATCGGCCTTTACTAAAATTGCATTTCCTGCTGTAAAGTCGGCTCGTTCGTTATTTGTATTTATCAGACCATGATGGATAGTGAATGTAATAGAACAAAATCCGCTATTGTATACATATTTCATTCACAATATCATTACCACTAATGAGATAACTTCAATTTCGACACATTTAAGGTAAGGTTTATTAAAGCGCAACTCTGCTATTCTTATTGACTCAAGGGGGCTATGATATTTTTCCTCAGCGATCAACTTGTAGAGAAATCCAGACTGGAACTATTGATGATTCTACGTTAGCTCTAAAGTAAGGAGACAACTTTAAAACCCTTATCGAATAAGAAAAGATATACCAGATAGAGCGCAACCAAGTCCATTTTTGAATGAGAAGGATAAATCATCACCTTATTTGAGGAAGTAGCCATGAAAGATTGGGTCTGTATGGCTTCCTGGGGTCGAAAGATCTTCCTTCAGCCTTGAAAGTATGCTGCTGCTTTAGCACGAATGAAACCATTTCTCAAAATCAAAAAGAATCCTCCACTTGAGGTTAGTAACCTATCCCAAAACCATGCTCATGGGAAAAAAAGTATGGGGAAATTAAAAGAGGCCTTGATGTCTTCGCCCTAAGTGCATGCCAGGAAACTCATTCCTCTCATGATTTTCATGACACGAATCTTACTCTGGGGATCAAAATAAAAGGTAAAATACTCCTTACTCATAATTAAACCCACTAATCATCATATCTTTTTTACCATGTTCGATTTGCAGAATGGGGATATTCGAATCCGGTCCTTCTGACATATCTGCATCCCCATGTATAGTAAGAGTCTTTCCTACGAGGAACTGAACTCTTGGATTGGCTGAAAGGGAAGGGGAAACTGTACAAGGTATTTTTCACTCGTTTACGGGACCAGTGTCAAAGGAAAGGATTGTTGCACTCTCTTACTTGAATGAATTGATATTTATGGATGGTTGTTCATTCGGGATTCTTCTATCTATATTTAGAACTACTGGATCAAATACTCCGGCTTTTAGCCTTTGGAACCTGTGGAACCCTAAAGTCACTCGCCCGTTCAAACTTCTCTGTCCATCCCATCTAAAACCCTTGAATCAGTGAATCCGGGGACAGAGACCTAGCACCTGCGTTATTTAAACAGCTAAGATAAGGTCTAAGACCGTCCCTTTTTTTCCAAATCCTCAATCCTCCTTATTTCCGGATACTTAAGCTTGTAATGCTACGGAACCAGCTTTCCCAATCAATCAATTAAAATTAATGTGTAGGAACCTGCCCTCATCGAATTGAATGTCTACCCTTCCTGCATTTGAAGACAGACTAATGTTTAAGACCTCCTGCTTTCATGGAGATCCTTTCTTCTCTGACCGACGGAGATTGCCCATATATGGATGAATAATCGTGAAGTTCGATAATCTTTTGAGGAAGAGGAGTCGATTGACTGACAAGGAACTGACAGAGGGGAAAAAGAGGAGTGAAACCATTCGATGGAGTTAGAAAGGACTTCGCTAATCATAATAAGGTTGGTCTTACCTTCATCCGGGGACTCGAACGAGGAGATCGCTGATGCCGACCACCCTCTGTGTCTTTGTCAGTGAAGCAAATCACCCTGATGCTAAGTGATCCACAGTGTTCAATGGTTACGTAACCACCCAACTTTAATAGTAGGAGAAAGGAAAGCGCTCGATCCATGGAATCCGTCATCGGATCTCCCCATTGACAGATAGAGTAGAAGAATCACTTAGCTCAGGATTTTAGATTTAGATCTTCAACTACTTATGAGAGGGCCTTATGCTACGATACGAGTAGAATACATAGGGATATAGTTCGGGTAAAGAAAATCTGATTTTGACGTATACCTTTAGTGGAAACCTACAAAGTAGCAATCCTGGCAAACCTTTTTGAGATTCCTTCTTGCATCCTAGTATAACTCCCCTTTATGTCTGTCACTGGATCAACACTACTTGACTTGTAACTTGAGCTAGCAGACTGAGCTTTATTTAGCTTGAGCGAGAACGAAGGCAGACATCTCTTTTTTGGACTTTTCTGCTTGAGCTGGAGCTTTGGACTCGACGAGGTATTTTGTGCTTACCTTATTGAGAGTCTCTTCCATTCTCTCTTCACCAGACAGATAGACAAATAGGCAATCCGATAGATAGATTATGCCTTCCTCACTATCAGCAAGCTCCCACAGGCGACGAACTGCTTCTGACTTCTTCATTCAGTTTGTAGCCATACCGTATATAGTGAAAAATTCCTTTTAATGGGAGTACCTATATTCAAGCAAGCATTCCAGCGAAATGATCCTTTGACAATGGACTCTGCCCAACACTGGGACTGACTTTATACAGAGAGAGGAAAATCAGCAAAAAAAGCTCTTTCTTTACGGTTTTGCTTGAACTTGTCAAGCCCGGGTGCCTATTCGATTATTAAGGCAGGGTGCTATTGTACCAGTGGTAGAGTGGCTTGAATCAAATCGTTTGTTTAGAGAAGGTGTAGCCCAGAGTGGACTCTACTAGAAAGTCAAGATGCTGTATAGGCAACTGGCCTTAGAGTAGTGTATCGAACTAAAGGACAGGAGCGCCCCATAATCATTGAAGAAAAGAAAGGCTTGGAAAGGGATCAAACATATTGAGGAGGAGCTTTCACAAAGGCCAATAGCCTATAGCTGATATCACTAGCCTTAACATCTTTATCTACTTGAAAGCTGATGGAAGTACGACTTTCTTCAAGGAAGTGTCCCATATGATATTCTATTAGTAAAGAGCCCTTGATCCTAGATAAGTAAGCAAATATGCCTATGGCTGGAAAGATAGCAAGCGATATTCTCAACTTAGTCTCTCAGAGGCCAGCTCTTTGTAACCCTAAAACACGGCGTTAGCGAGGTTGGGCTCCCTCTGTAGAAATACAACAAACATGGGATAGCCGGGAACGATGACCCTTCTCAAGCCTGAGGCCTAAGTTGGACTTCCCCTTTCTACTACTTGCCACTCCGAAGTTTAGGATTGAGTTTTGAACTGATGGGGTTTTTCGAATGGTAATGAAGCTTGCCATTCTGTTTATTTGGCCGAATCTGACTCTGGGCTTGCCCTTTTGCTAGCTTTTTCATTATGCCGGTTCAACTACTGCTTATGCTTGAACTATCTAAACACCTGAAATCTACTCTCAATAGATGCTGCCCCTTAAACAGTGTGAAAGGCTGGTAGGTAGATCTAAGGGAATAATCTTGTTTGGTTCGGTAATGGAATCAATAGCTTTCCCGAACAGGGATATAAGAAGAAGCCAATAGCCTACAGGCTTGCCAGCGGACTTGCTTGACCTATTGAAATGCCAGTATAGACTTCTGGCACATGGTACACTAGCTAAAGGTCAGCTTTGGTTCTAGGAAAAGATTCGCCAGTAGCAGTTCCTATCCCAGTTCCCATTCAACATTCATTCAAAGTATTCTCCCCTTGCCATGATTTAACCAGTTGCTTTGCGGATTGCTTCTGCTCTTACTGCTCTTTCCTATGCTTCCTGCTTCTGACTACTTGCCTTTCCCTCACCGTCATTTCCTTCCTGCTTGATATCTAGTTTTTCTTATCTCATGCAATTAAAGAGAACGAGACTGGAAAGCCCAAACTGAGCCCCAAGGGGGAATGCTTACCGATACCAAAGCAGTTCCGCTCGTCCCTCTTTCCTTTCAAGGAAGGACTTCGCTTCACTCTCCTTGAAGAAAGCAAGTTTGAGGTTACGTAGATGATAACCGGCTTATACAAAGGTTTGTTTGTTGGAATCTTCTTCTGTCAAAATCTTTTAGGAGGCCTTAGTGGTCTCATATTATTTTGAATAGTTTAGAAAGCTATTCCTACAAGGAAAGGCCTCATTTCTTTCATCGAAAAGCTGGCTGGTCTCTTTTCATATTCAAAAAAGGAAGGCGCCGCTTTAAAGCAAGTCGCCTATGTTCTTAAGAAAGATTTTTGGTTTTTTTTGTTTGTACAGTGGAATTCTCCTTTGACTCGATCTTTAATTGAAGTATAGCATTATGAAAACTCTTTCCGAAATTCCATAAATAAGTTTATCAAGGATTTTGAGAAATCCCGACATAAGACTCGACTATGATTTTTGCTTTTTCTATTTCTTTTCTTCTTTCTTTATTGGTTTACATGAGTAAATCATCCATGTCTTTCTTGTTCCACTAGCTAGGAGATAATTGGCAAATTTCCCTTTCGTTATTACTTATTTCTTTATGTCAAAGACCAGAAGTTGAAAACATCGTTTTTTTCATTCTTTTCTTATTAAGAAGTCATAAGTAGTGGTGAATTCGTGTAGCTATCAGCTTAAATGGTGGTTGTTTATTCTCACCCGGTAGCTGCTTTTAGTGAATAACATCTCTTGCTTGGAGCTCTTCTTCATCCTTCGACCTTTTCGAGAATGTTGTATTCTCTTTGGTATAGCCTTTCTAGAATATCCTATTCCCCAGGAAAGCTAACTCAATAGGAATTCTCTCTCTCGCCATATCGTTTACGATTTAAGCCATAGCGGGGTCGGTTTGCATGGTGTGGCCATCAACGAGAATACTCTACCCGCGACCTTAGTGGAAGTCATGACCAATATGAATGGATTTTATGGGCGTTTCGTTGTTTCGGTGATCTTGGGTGTTGGTTGTATCATCTGGTACAACTTTTGTCAGGGGATGCCTCATGAGCGCCCCACTCATGAGTCCTTCGGGCTATAGAGTCGTATGATGTCTTTTTAAATACTAGTTACACTTCTCCTCTCTATAATAAGATAACTTTTCTTGAAGGATATGACCTTATTGCAGCAGTTGAGTATGCCTTTGAGCATGTCTTACCATTTTCTCAGATCGATCTAGCTGTTGGCGAGAACAAGGATCTCTCTCATAGAATACCAAGCCATTCTAACAATATATACCAAGAATGATGATGATGTTATCCCTTCTATATCTATTTCCACTTTTTTTTAAAGACCATGACAGGGGAACCACTGGTACGAAAATATCGAAGATCAGAAAGATGTATTCCATGATCAACACCAGAGGCACCATCTGAGGTAGCATCAACACTAGAGGCACCATCTGAGGTAGCATCAACATCTAAGGTAGCATCAACATCAGAAGCACCTTCAACATCCATGCTTCACCCCCCATTCCTAAGATTTCTAGCCCTGTCTGGGTAAAGCCATTTTTAAGGGAGTCGGCTTCCGTTATCGATAAGGAAATATTGGAAAGTCAACATATTCATTTTTGGGCGCATCAAAAGGAAGAGGGTCATCTAGAGAGATACAGAAAACATCTGCTTAGATGGGGCGCCTATCATTATATATGTTATAATTGTTGACACCCAATTTTGGCCCTCTGTATTTAAAAATTAACTTCTTTAGGCTTCCTAGTCATTAAATAGCACAAAATACTATTTTTATACATTTTTTTAAACTTTAATATAATTTATTGATGATTGTCCTTATTTTTAAATAATAGGAATTTTTATCAATTTATTTTCATTTTAAATAATTATTTTGTTACAGTCGTTTGTATATAAACAACATGCTAATACAGTTTTACTTCAATTAATTAGCAGGTCTCCTTAATTCAAATCACATTTTTTACTTTATTCATGAAATTACCTTAAATATATTTTTATACTTTATTATTTTAGTTACAGTCTATTATTACATGGAAGTCGGAGGAACTAATTTTAAACACAGATAAGATTTAGCACATGGTTTTGTGAAGCCCATGGTTTTGAGAAGCCATGGTTTTGTGAAGCCCATGGTTTTTGTACATGGGTTTGGATAAAAAGTGGTTTACCTTTGCCTATATAAAGGGGGACTTCTCCTCTCATTTTTCTCACCACTTCACACTACCTCACATATATTTTTTCTTCTCTCTACACTCTTCATAAGAAGACTAGCAAGGCTAGCATCTTCTTTCTCTCTTTATATTTTTGTTTCTCTTTTCTTTTTCATACATTGTCTTTATATTTTTTTATATACATAACACACATTGTCTTTATATTTATTCATGCATCTGTGTTTACATTTATTCATGCGTTTTGTCTTTACATTTATTCATACATTTATCTTTACATTTATTCTTGCATTTGTCTTTATATTTAGTCATGCATTTCTCTTTATATTTAGTCATGCATTTGTCTCTACACTTATTCATGTATTGCCCTTACATTTATTCATGCATTTTATTTATAATTATTCATACATCGTCTCTACATTTTCTTCATATATTTTCTCTACATTTTTCATACATCTTTTTCCACTTTAACCCACATTTTTTCCTTTACATATTTTACATCTCTATATTCTTTTATATATTTTATACCATACATTATATACATATACATGTACATACTTTACCTAACTGCTAAGTGAAAAAGGGAGAAACTTTTCATTAAAGAGAATGCACTTTATTGTCTCTACATTATCCTTATATTTTTCATACATTATCTTTATATTTTTGTTATGTTGTCTCTACAATTTTTATTTTATTTTTTATACATATATACATTTTCAAGCATTTTCTTTTACAGTTTTTGTACCACCACACTACATGCCTATTTTATTTTTCTTTACACATTTTTGCTCATTACATTTTCTCTACATCATATTTACATTTACATATATTTTCATTTTTATATTCGTATATTTCCTTTATATACATCATTTACATATACACTTTTACACTACATCCTAAGGTCAAATCAAGTTTCACCCTCACTTTTGTCAAATACCCTTTTTAAGACTTTATGTCACATCCTTTACTTATTGACTTTTCAAATTATTTTAAATAATACATTTTTCTTTCATCTTGCAATTTATTACAAATACTACAGTTTTGGCCGATGAAGAAATTTTCGTCGATTTCCAAGGCCTCCCATGTACAAAAGACGGAATTTTTTTTATTTTAAGTTTATTCATTATTTCTTTAATTCATTCGATAGTTATTTATTCTCTTACTAACACTTTTACTAAGTGTTTATACAGGTACCCGGAGATACATCCCAAAGACGACATTCGGAAGGAATCCGAAGACTTCATCAAATCACTATATACTTTTATACTTACGAGGTACATTCTCTTTATACTCTTTTATATATTCTTTTTTTACTATACATTCTTTATGAATACTTGATATAAATACATTTTTTATACACTATATATACTTAGTATATTATCACCTAGTGTAGCTTTTTCATGAATTCATAACATTTTGAAAACATGTAATAATAATGACAAACGGATAGATAACCCCCCTCTAGTGTTCAGTTAAACTAAGTTTAAGGACTGTCTTCGGATAGGCTTTAAGGGATGCTTAATACCTTCCCCTCGGGGTAAATAAAACCCTTATCTAGAATCTCATAGGTTTCGTGGACTAAAATGGAGTAGACACACAAATACATATAGGTTTCCTGATTTTCCTAAAAAATAAGGTGGCGACTCTAACCCTTTTTAAACCAGTCAGAATAGCCGGGAAGTTGCAAACTATCTTAGCCCCAGTTCAAAATAGGGCGTAACAGAATGGCGACTCTGCTGGGGATTAGCGTAGGTTTTGACCTTAACAGACATGGTTTAAGTGAGCACTTGGGGGATATGTGATTATTTATCTGTTTTTATTATTATTACTTGTTATATATATCGTGAACTGCTACAATAATATTTTTTGAAGGGACGCAAGCCAAAGCCAAACTTGTGTTCCTTATTTGTTTGAATACACTACATGTTACTGCTTTCCTTACGTTATACTATCCTCGCACTTTCAGTTGAGTCTTTGACCGTACACATACACACATTGTGCACGCGAGTTGTGCTTTGTGCTCCTCCGAACCTTCTTCAAACTCCTTAGTTTCAGAGATTGGTGGACTAGTTTTACTACTTGTCATCTCGCAGTTGTCCGGATATTCTTTATCAGCTTAGGTGAATCTACTCTTAGATTTCTTAGGCTGTTGTACGCATAATTTTGATCACTGCTCTAGCCAGATTAATTTCATTCTTTATTTGTCACACATTCTTTATTTGCTACATGCTCTTTGCATATTACATATTCTTTATTTGTTTCACATACTGTATTTATTAGACATTCTTTAGTTGTACATATATACTTGACATATCTTCTTCCGCCTCGTCTGTTTTATTAGACAATTTTTGTTGACTTGTGTTGAGCTTGGAACCTTTCCAACCCTCACACCCATTTTTTGGTCTGTACGACCACCGTCACAGTCACATTATTTTTCATACCCATTTTCGGTCTTTGTACCATTGTTTTGACTTTACCATTCTTTTTTTTAATACAAAACGGCCTTGTACATTCTTCCCCTCTCTGGAACACACTTTCCAGATGCAAACTCTTGTACGTAACCTCACTTCTTTTCAATACAACCACCAATTTATAGAAACCATACAAATTACATACAACACCGTATCTGCCCGAACTACGTCTGACCTGATTCTTGGCCTGACAAGATACGTAGGCAACCCTACACAAGGGTTCGGTCTCCCCACTATTTCAAAATAATTCACCGCAAAAAAAAAAAAAAAAAACCGGGACAATTATTTTGGAGCAATTCAAAGACGCTCTCCAAAAAGACTTCTAAGAGCGTCAATCAATCCCTTGAAATCCAAAACCGAATAGCGGCAATACCAGCCTTACCCCAACCATTATCTAGCTTTGGTCCCAAATTCTGGGATATAAGCTTTTCTTCTTCTAAGCATCGCAAGCCATGGAACTTTGGCTTGTCGGTGTTTATTTTTCAACCCAAGGGTTCAACACATGTAAATTCTTCCCCCCTCAACTATACAATAATCATGCCAACTGAAAAGGAGTAATGTCAAAGCTCCGCAAACAATTTGGTACGCAATCATTACAATCTTACCGATGGATGCGGAGTATTTTTAGAAACTCCGTAAAGGTCGGCGTCCCCTCTTATCACCTTGCCAGCGAACGCAGATTGTTTTTAAAGCTCCGCTGACGTTAACATTTCCTCATAGCCAACCATGCCAATGGATGCAGAGTAGTGTCAAAGCTCTGGCAACGTCCAACCTTTTCCTCCATCACAATCTTGTCAACGTACTGGAGTAATGTCAAGGCTCCATCTACAGTTGACCTCCTTCTTCTCGGCTGCCTGTTAGAGTATTTTCAATGCTCTGGCTGCGATCGGCTCATTTTTTCTGACCGCCTACCATAGTACTGTCCAAGCTCTGAGCCTATGATTGGTCCCTTCCTGGATAATTTTCAAAAGCCCCGTGCCTGCGATGGACATACCCTTCTGCCATCTGTCGGAGTACCTGCAAAACTCTGCCTTCAATCGGCACCTCTTTTCTTACCTCTCTGAACGAACTACGCGCACCTGATTCTAAAAAAAATGAGATACGTAGGCAACCCTTCTCGGGTTCGGTACCCCTTATTCAAAAAATACAATTTTTTTTTAGATTCATGTCTTTGACTTGATTGGTACCAACACAGTTAGGAATGTGCATAGGAAACAAACAAGTAACAATCGATAGAATGGAGAGGACTGACTTCGTGGTAAACCATAGATTCTTTTGGTACCTCTCATTCACACTTTAAGTGACACTTGAAAAATTCTCTTGCATGCTCGTAAGACAAGAATAAAACCAACCTTATTGTTTCATGTGCATTGTGTGGTGAGCTTTAGATAACGTTCAATTGCATTGCATTGTAATCTAGAACTTGGCCTGAATGTCTGTTGAGGCGAAATTATGAGTAACACTTGGTATAGGAAAGGATCGTAGGCTTTCTTTGACCCGTTTGAGCCTTTCTAGCCTACCAAATGACGTTATCCCTAGCACTCCCCCTTTGAGCCTAAAGCCTTTTCTTTGACAACTACATCATAAGACTATACCATTTCTGAGTGCTTACACGCACTATCCCTCTCTTGGCCCAACCTCCCTGAGCGCACTAGAAATGTGCAACCGTGGATAAGAGATCCAAGCTGAAGCTTCCAAAAAAAAAAGATTCAACAGTCCGAGGAAAACAAAGACGATGAACGACCTCCAAAGCAAGAAGGAGCCCAACAAAAAAAAATCATCAGACATCATTCAGGATCTTTGGCATACAACCCGTCATTCATCTTTATTTTTCACATTCCGGCATACAACCCGGAATTAACATCAGGACTTCGGGCATACAACCCAGGTCAATTCTCTTAAATCCCACAGAGTCTCGGGCATGCAACCCCGAACTCCCAAAAAAAAAAAAAGGGGGCTCCAACTTGCAAAAGAAGTCGCACAAATACAAAAGAAAGGGGCAACAAAACGAAGCAGATCAGCGTCAGAGCAGACAAATACCAAGCACGGACATAATGCAACGCTCAGGGAAGAATTAGTCACTCCCTACCCAAATAATATCTTACCATTTTGCCAAGCCTACAATACACACCCGTAACAAGCCCTACGTGATCCTATGCGAAGGGTTCTCACATTAGTAGATACTTACATGACGGCCAAGCCTATGGTATCACAATTGCATGCATTAAACATCCTTCTGAGTGTGAGCGTACTTCTCTAGACGTCCCAAAGTAAAACAAATAAAAAAAAATACTGAATATGTGTGAAAAAGCGACTTTCTTTCTAGTGAGGGCACTTGAAACATGAGGATAGGTATAGTTCAAAACCTTTACTTGAAGCAAGACGAACAAATCTTGTTGATACTTAAGTATGTTTGAGGTACCACTTCAAGCTGTAGAACGATCACGAAGTCAATCTCGGTTAGTTGGGAAGAAATTGATAGAATTCTTATGCGCAAAACTAATTGTTGGTACCAACTGAAGTCAAGACGTGATTCTCTCCTCACTTCTTCATTTTGCAATATATTTTACAACAAAAACAACAGAAAATGCATCAAAAAAAAAAAATAGGCGCCCACCTTCTAATGCGGGTATTTTCATTTCAAGTACATTTTTACAGGCGCCCACCTTCTAATGCGGGTATTTTCATTTCAAGTACATTTTTACAGGCGCCCACCTTCTAATGCGGGTATTTTAAATTTCAGTTCAGGCACCCACCTCATAATGCGGGTATTTTAAATTCAGTCAGGCGCCCACCTTCTAATGCGGGTATTTTAATTTCAGTTCAGGCGCCCACCTTCTAATGCAGGTATTTTAAATTTCAGTTCAGGCACCTACCTCATAATGCGGGTTTTTTAAATTCAGTCAGGCGCCCACCTTCTAATGCGGGTATTTTAAATTTCAGTTCAGGCAACCACCTCATAATGCGGGTATTTTAAATTCAGTCAGGCGCCCACCTTCTAATGCGGGTATTTTAATTTCAGTTCAGGCGCCCACCTTCTAATGCGGGTATTTTAAATTTCAGTTCAGGCACCCACCTCATAATGCGGGTATTTTAAATTTCAGTTCAGGCACCCACCTCATAATGCGGGTATTTTAAATTCAGTCAGGCACCCACCTTCTAATGCGGGTATTTTAAACTTCAGTTCAGGCACCCACCTCATAATGCGGGTATTTTAAATTCAGTCAGGCGCCCACCTTCTAATGCGGGTATTTTAATTTCAGTTCAGGCGCCCACCTTCTAATGCGGGTATTTTAAATTTCAGTTCAGGCACCCACCTCATAATGCGGGTATTTTAAATTCAGTCAGGCTCCCACCTTCTAATGCGGGTATTTTAAATTTCAGTTCAGGCACCCACCTTATAATGCAGGTATTTTAAATTCAGTCAGGCGCTCACCTTCTAATGCGGGTATTTTAATTTCAGTTCAGGCGCCCACCTTCTAATGCGGGCGCCCACCTTCAAATACGGGTATTCCATTTCAAAGCTCTGGCACACAAAGCAGAGTATGCATCAGGATCTCGGCACACAAAGCAGAGTATGCATCAGGATCTCGGCACACAACACGAGATTTCATTTCATTTTAAGGCTCCGGCACTCAAACCGGAGTATGCATCAAGGTCTTCACACACAATCCAGGACTCCTCCCCATTCAAAGCTTCGGCACACAACCCGATCTTTTCATCAGGGTCCCGACATACAACTTTGTAGTCCATTTTAATCCATGGCTCTGAGTTTGGTCACCCCTATAGCAATACATCATTTTCCTCCCCAAATCATTTTCCCGAACTACAATCGGTCTGACTCCCATTTCAGGGATGTGTAGGTAACTCGAATTCGAGCACGACCGTTCTTCGTCCCACACCGGCTAGGACCACTCCAACAACACTGGGGCAAAATTTTGATCGGACGATCAAAATTTGCCACAACATCCATTAGTCATCATTTTTTGAACTACATTGACCTGATTCTCGTGATTGACGAGATATGTAGGAAGCTCTATGCAGAGTTCGGTCACATCGGGGCTAGAATCATTCTTTCCCCAGCAAGTATACAATCTTGCACCTTCCCAGCGTCTCCTAGCTCGACACTGGGGCAATTTTGGAAGCGATGACATGAGTACGTGAATGTTTTGGCCCTGAACAATCCTTCCCTTTTTATCATTTTTCTTTTTATCACAACCCCGCAGACGAAAGGAGAGTATTGTCAAAGCTCTGCTAACGCCTGGCTACTTTCTCTGTACATATCATTTTAACAATCCCTTACCGAGCCAAAATTGGCTACACGTCAACGTCTTCGTCCGAAAACTCTTTCATCATCTCCGGTCGAAGAGGGACAAGCTGTTGCCACCCAATTTGGCCCTCTGTATTTAAAAATTAACTTTTTTAGACTTCCTAGTCATTAAATAGCACAAAATATTGTTTTTATACATTTTTTTTAACTTTAATATAATTTATTGATGATTGTCCTTATTTTTAAATAATAGGAATTTTTATCAATTTATTTTCATTTTAAATAATTATTTTGTTACAGTCGTTTGTATATAAACAACATGCTAATACAGTTTTACTTCAATTAATTAGCAGGTCTCCTTAATTCAAATCACATTGTTTACTTTATTCATGAAATTACCTTAAATATATTTTTATACTTTATTATTTTAGTTACAGTCTATTATTACATGGAAGTCGGAGGAACTAATTTTAAACACAGATAAGATTTAGCACATGGTTTTGTGAAGCCCATGATTTTGAGAAGCCATGGTTTTGTGAAGCCCATGGTTTTGGCACATGAGTTTGGATAAAAAGTGGTTTACCTTTGCCTATATAAAGGGGGACTTCTCCTCTCATTTTTCTCACCACTTCACACTACCTCACATATATTTTTTCTTCTCTCTACACTCTTCATAAGAAGACTAGCAAGACTAGCATCTTCTTTCTCTCTTTATATTTTTGTTTCTCTCTTATTTTTCATACATTGTCTTTATATTTTTTTATATACATAATACACATTGTCTTTATATTTATTCATGCATCTGTGTTTACATTTATTCATGCGTTTTGTCTTTACATTTATTCATACATTTATCTTTACATTTATTCTTGCATTTGTCTTTATATTTAGTCATGCATTTCTCTTTATATTTAGTCATGCATTTGTCTCTACACTTATTCATGTATTGCCCTTACATTTATTCATGCATTTTATTTATATTTATTCATACATCGTCTCTACATTTTCTTCATATATTTTCTCTACATTTTTCATACATCTTTTTCCACTTTAACCCACATTTTTTCCTTTACATATTTTACATCTCTATATTCTTTTATATATTTTATACCATACATTATATACATATACATGTACATACTTTACCTAACTGCTAAGTGAAAAAGGGAGAAACTTTTCATTAAAGAGAATGCACTTTATTGTCTCTACATTATCCTTATATTTTTCATACATTATCTTTATATTTTTGTTATGTTGTCTCTACAATTTTTATTTTATTTTTTATACATATATAAATTTTCAAGCATTTTCTTTTACATTTTTTGTACCACCGCAGTACATGCCTATTTTATTTTTCATTACACATTTTTGCTCTTTACATTTTCTCTGCATCATATTTACATTTACATATATTTTCATTTTTATATTCATATATTTCCTTTATATACATCATTTACATATACACTTTTACACTACATCCTAAGGTCAAATCAAGTTTCACCCTCACTTTTGTCAAATACCCTTTTTAAGACTTTATGTCACATCCTTTACTTATTGACTTTTCAAATTATTTTAAATAATACATTTTTCTTTCATCTTGCAATTTATTACAAATACTACACTTTTGGCCGATGAAGAAATTTCCGTCGATTTCCAAGGCCTCCCATGTACAAAAGACGGGCTTTTTTTATTTTAAGTTTATTCATTATTTCTTTAATTCATTCGATAGTTATTTATTCTCTTACTAACACTTTTACTAAGTGTTTATACAGGTACCCGGAGATACATCCCGAAGACGACATTCGGAAGGAATCCGAAGACTTCATCAAATCACTATATACTTTTATACTTACGAGGTACATTCTCTTTATACTCTTTTATATATTCTTTTTTTACTATACATTCTTTATGAATACTTGATATAAATACATTTTTATACACTATATATACTTAGTATATTATCACCTAGTGTAGCTTTTCATGAAGTCATAACATTTTGAAAACATGTAATAATAATGACAAACGGATAGATAACCCCCCTCTAGTGTTCTGTTAAACTAAGTTTAAGGACTGTCTTCGGATAGGCTCTGAGGGATGCTTAATACCTTCCCCTCGGGGTAAATAAAACCCTTATCTAGAATCTCATAGGTTTCGTGGACTAAAATGGAGTAGACACACAAATACATATAGGTTTCCTGATTTTCCTAAAAAATAAGGTGGCGACTCTAACCCTTTTTAAACCAGTCAGAATAGCCGGGAAGTTGCAAACTATCTTGGCCCCAGTTCAAAATAGGGCGTAACAATAATGATTGCAATTTAATTTTTGGGAGAATTAAATTAGGTCATCCTTGGGTTCCTTATGTGCCAGACAGCAGAGAACTTCCTGCCCCATACTGATGGGGTCGTCATCATTTTCGCATTAGATCGCCCGAAATAGCGGGTTTAACAAATCTAATCAAAAGATCTTCCCGAATAAAAGAAATAGAAATAAAGCACGCAATCCACTATTCCTATTGCAGATATCATCGATTCAATTTGCTTTTATGTTGTATGCTAAGGTTTGCAAACTGGTGGGCATTGGCGCCAGAGATACTTCTTTTTAATTCAACTAGCATTTGCATTTCTCCCAATCCCGATCTTCTTTGTTAGGTTGCTCCCGATACCTATATTCATAATATATGTAGCAGTCACCCGCAAGTACTATCTCCCTGCGATTGCGGAGAACCTCTTAATAAAGAAGTCAAGGAAATCATAAAGGAACCGCTTTTGACCCTTTAGGATCTTTAAGCTAAACAAAAGGGGCAAGTGTATTCCTTGCTTCCATTCTATTGAGTTTAGCATTATCAGAATCAATTTCAATACATGGTGTATATATCCACGCATAGGGATAGAAGGGGAAGGTTTGCAATGGACTAGTCGTGCTCATAAGCTATTGCGAGGGCCTTCAACTATATGGTTGGGATACTGCGGAGAAGAGTAACTGGTTAACTCATCAGGCGGCATCCCTGAAGATTGCAGGTTCAAATCTTGTCTTCGCTCGGGGGATGTTGTCACGACCCAGCTAGGGGCCGCGACGGGTACCCGGAGCAAATTACCGAGCACCACTCACTCTACTACTTGTCCCGCTCATTTAATACTCTTTTATCAATTTTACATACCAGTTGTAGGAAAATCATATTTAATCAAAACATAAATACTTTATATACATTTGCCTCTCGGCCATCAAAATAATATACATATGAAAACATCTTGTGAGACCATCTAACCCACACTGCGTATCTACGAGCCTCTGCTAACATAATGAATACATAGGCGGAAGAAGACTCCGTCATGCCCAAAAATATACATAGGTGAATGTACATCAAAAGAATAGCCATAAGCACCTCCGAACAATGGAGTGCTATCTATCAGCTGACAGCTACTGAGGACCTGGGCCAAGCTCTCCTCCCTGTCTACCTGTGGGCATGAACACAGCGTCCAAAGAAAGGACGTCAGTACGAATATTGTACCGAGTATGAGAGGCATACATAATGAAAGGAGACATCAATAATATGGGGATAACATCAACATGAGACATCTGGATCTGACTGATAATCATAAATGAAGTAATGCATGCTATCTTACTCATACTCATCATCATAACATGTATGCATCATATGCAAGTTGCCCGTCCATGTCGGAACGGTGTGATAATCAATAATATTAGCCCACGTCCAGGCCTCCCGCGTCCGGGGTACCATCTCATGCCGCCCACTAGTGGTGTCTGCCCACGCCCATAGGTCGTGGTGTATCCGTATCGTCGCCCGCCGAAGCGGTGTCTGCCCGGCCAACTAGGCACGGTGTGAATGCAATCATGACATGCTTAACGTAAATACTCATAGTAATATGCTTATCATAAAATACTTATCTTATCATAATGCGTGTATAAGGCTCATGATCAACTTTATTCTATCGGGGTGACGTAAGGTCGTGATCCCCCGGTTACATTATGGAACCATTATGGACATTCTGCCTCACCTTGAAAGGACTAGTACATAAGGTGAGTGTAGCCAAGGAATAACATCATCATCATTCTAGTGTCATCATATCGTATAACTTATCTCATATAGACATTCATAGGTATAAGCTTTTAACTTCTTAGAATGTAAGAACTCATGAAAGGAATAGGGATTCAAGCTAAAAGATTCATGCCATTAGAAAGAAGGACTAGCCTCACATACCTTGGTCGTTTAGCTAAGATATCGCCCACTTGTTCTCCGTTGATATCACGTCGTTACCTTCATCAGAGAATTCGTATCAACATTAGTAAACTAACCATAAGAACGCATCGCTAATTCTAGGAGAAGTCGGACAACGCTTCCTTCGCTCATACTACTTTTCTCACGTTCTATATCAACTCCCAATATTCATAATATTATTCGCAATATCATCATCGACAATCGTCATTTACGTACATTTGGCAAAATCCACCATTTTCCTCCAATTTTCCCTCATTTCTACTTCTAGCTCATCCTTGCGTTTTCATGCATTTAATGCTTGTTTCATGATATAAACATCATTTATAACATATTTTTACTCACAACACTTCAATATTCATAGTTCAACTCCACTATCATTCATTTATGTCACTATTCACTCAACAATGACCCATTTCTATGTTCTTCTACATTTCAAGTGTCTAAGCTTTCCAATACTTCAAACAACATGGAAAAATCATGAAAATTACCTTGGATGATGGTTGAACAATCCTTAAGTTGAAATACTTCAATTAACCAAAACCCTAGTTCCACCCTTTGTGGGATTTCTTGACTTAGATGATCATTTATTGTTCTTACACTTGATTTCATAGATTTTGTGTTGTTGGTCTTGATGTTCTTTTGATTCTTTGGGATTTCTATAGATGAAGTATGTGGAGAGGTCTAGAAGTTTCTTGAGTTGTGTGGAAGAAAATGACGTGAATTGAGGCTTAAGTTCCCTTTTAATAATCCCAAAATCTAATCTTTAATGAATTCTTGTCGGGATGAACAGTGGTCGTAAACCACCATATACGGACCGTATTTTGATTTACGGTCCGTCCTCCATGGCCGTATTTAATCATTTCAAAAACAGAAAGTTTTGGCTGAGTAACATGGCAGTTTACGACCTGGTTTAAAGACCGTAAACCAGTTTACGGGCCGTAAACTGGGTCGTATTTAACCATATTCAACACTTTGACAGAAACTTAGAATTTTTGGTTGATGGAAGACGATTGCACTATACGGTCCGCAAATCACTTTACGGGCCGCCGTATAGTGCCATATACGACCACTGGACTGAAAATTTTTCCGCGACTTTCTTATTTCCAAAAATTCATAATTAGCCATTCCCGACTTAACAAAACATCATACACTTAAACTCTTCATCATTCCACTCATCATACAAGTACGGAGAAATTTCCGGGGTGTAACAGATGTGAAGCGGGGTAGAGGAATTGGTCAACTCATCAGGATCATCCCCTGAAGATTGTAGGTTTAAGTCCTGTCCCCGCCTTTACCTTGCCCTACAGTCAAGTGGTTTTCCGCTCCTTTCCACCCCCTGCCTCATATAGTTCATAAAGAGAGAGTAGTATGACTGAGGTAGGAGCCAGAAAGAACTGCTTGATGGAGTGCTCAAGGGATGCACTACCATCCTCCAATGAAGTTGTAAAAAGCCCTTTCAACTCTTTTCTATTCCTAGGCCAGACGATTACTCTTGCCTAACTATTTTCTCCATGATTATAGCCACCGTGAGATAAATGAGAGAAACTTATCTCTGCTTCATAGCTTCATAGTTACAAGTCATTTTCTCATTACTTTGGGGCTGGAGTGAAGTGTAGTCGCTTGCTCGAGAGGGTAAGAAGGTGAGGCCCCCAGCGTTCGCGCTTCGCTGGAGGAAAGAGGTGTGGGCAAGTGGGCCTCTTCACAAGGACATTGAAAATGCAGAATCAGACACTTTCCATTCTCCACCCACACACCTTCCTCACAAGGTGCTTCTGTTCCAGTCTCTATCTCATCCTCCTTTTCAATATTGTTTTCTTCTGAGACAGTTTCTTCTTGATCAACATCTTCCTGAATCATTAGGTTAGACCATTGAATCATTTCTCTCATCCCATCTTTCATTCTCTGTTGCCTCATGGTAGTAGGAGATTGAAGAACTTTGGGTGAGCAATTAGAGGTTCTTCCAACGGTATCGGTGGCACGATTGAGATGCCATTTCTTGGATTGTAGAATAGAAACTGTCCCACGTAGGGTAAATGGTGGGCAAGGGGGATACCCCATGTGGAAAGGTAAGGCCTTAGACCAAGAGAAGGAAATTCAGGGCCTAAAGAAGGAAATTGGGAGCCTAAAGAGAGATAGGAGCCTAAAGAAGGAAAAAGTTTAAAGAAGCTGATTGAGGGTATCCCCCTACAGCAAGAGCTGCCACAGAACCCATCCGTTAACTATGGCGGATGAGAGCAGTAAGGACAACATGGTCTACCACCAACTGTAAGAAGCAAATTTGCTTCAAAGACAAAGGAACTATCAACGCTCCACAGTTCGAGTAACCCTGTTAGGATTCTCAATCAACAAGGTCAAAATGGAATATATATTTATGTAGCTATTGGGCAAAAAGCATCTTCTGTGGCCCAGGTAGTAACTACTTTACGGGAAAGGGGGAGCGATGGAATAGACTATTGTGGTAGCCGAAAGAGTGGATTCCCCTGCTATAAACCAATACCTTGCTCCTTATACAAGAGCAACTCTGTCATAATATTTTATGTATTGTGAACGACACACTTTAATCATTTATGATGATCCCTCCAAACAAGCACAAGCTTATCACCAAATCTCTCTTCTATTACGAAGACCACCCGATCGTGAAACTTATCCAGGAGATCTTTTTTATTTGCATTCATGCCTTTTGGAAAGACCGTCCTTCCTTATTATAGGAATAACTTCCCGACTCTACAGGCACGTGAAGTGATTCCCGGGTGGGGGTCACGAAGGCAGTTGTCGTTCTTCTGTAAAAGCAAGGGAGTAGGAAAGTCACCTTTTCTCTAAGGATAAATAGCTAAATATCCCTACTCTAAGTTCTTGAACCTCTTGTCTTTTACCAACTAAAACCACTAGTGGGGAAGCCGGTTTCTCGTCTATGGAATGGACAGCACCTATACTCGATTCCTAAACTCCAGCTCCTGCTCATGAAAGTGAAGATTTTTTTGTCCACACCGCCGAAGGATCCAATAATGAATTCTTCTTTTCTTTACTCAATGCTGAAGCTGGTTCTGAAGAATCAAATAGGTCATGGCTTGGGGAGTCATTGAAAGCAAGACTTTCGGTTGAGAAGGTGAAGGACCTAGCTTCCTATAAGTCTTATAGCTCGATCTCTGTGCCTTAAGTGTTGAGAATCAAGCTAGAGCATTAAGAACTCAATATCAACAAATCAGTCATAGTCAGAAGCAGGAGGTCAGTCTTGATATTATACTAAAAGCCCTATCTTCAGACAGAGCAGCCCTTGAAGCGGGAGATGGTATAGAAGGCTTAGGGTGAAGTTACCTGGAAGTTACGAAAGTCGGAGATTAAGACTTCGATTTTGTTTCCTATTCCTCATTAGTGGGGCATAATAGCTCGAAGTCAGCATCAGGAAAGAACTTTAAGCCAGAAGCCGTAAAAAGACACAAAGTTCTTCTTGCCATAAAGTAGTCCTTAGAATTAGAATGAAGTAAAGGATTGAATGAATTGAAGTTGACTTCTAAATGTACCTGTAAGCCATATTAGAAGTATGGGATTGAAAAAAATGGCAGTCTTTTGCTTCACACCTAGAGAAGAACCCAAAAGCAAAACGACTCTTTCTATTTAGTTAGACGGGGTAGAGAAGACTTAGTAGCTTTAGAAGATCAGCCCAAAATTCCGTTTTCTATTGATCTTTTAGTGCAACTGAGCTAGCAACTATGAAATCTTAGCTTCAAGCGCGAGGAAGTTTCTTATTTATTATTAAAGTTACAAGGTGATGATCCACTTCTCTCTATTACCGGAATGGAAATCTATTTGGACAAAGATGGTAAGGTAGGCGCCCGCTAATATGAAAAACAATTACGAGGGTATAGGGGTCAGCCCTACAAATGACGTTAAGTAAGGAAGAACAAAGACTATGTTATATTAGAGATAGCAAAGTAGACCCCTTGTCAGATAGATGGTTAAAACAAAGAATAAGGAAAAGAGAAGCAACTATGTATGGCCTGCCCGTCTATGGAATCCCTTCTTTTATCTCTGTGAAGAAAGAAAAGTCATCCCTTTTAAGGGATGTGTGGAGTAGGAAGAGCGGATGGTTATTTGTTCAACAATGTGTTGTTCTCTTATTTCCTGCTGCTGCATTACAGTTGTCAGAATTTGTACCTTTCGAATTCTTATTTTATAAAGTTTCATAAATAACTTATGAATTTAATCAAGTAAATATGTAAATTTAAATACTCAAAATTAATAATGAGAAGTTTAAAATTAAATTACACAACAACATGCTCAGTGAAATCCCACAACGTGCGGTCTGTAGAGGGTAGAGTGCCCGTACCTTGACAAGTAAAGTGACTCTTTTCAAAAGACCCTCGGCTCAAGAGAAAGCATAAAAAAAAGTTAGATAAGGATAAGAAACTCAAAGCATTAAGAAAATGAAAACAATGAAAGCGAATAAGCCATAATAAAACAGTCTGACAAAAAGGAGCAGTAGTTACCACAGATAAGTTTTTAAAATTAAATTATTTTAAAAACATATAAATAATTTCTAAATAAAAAATATGATATTTTCTGGGGATTCCTTATTTTTAGTTTTCTATTACTACTAATTGTTATCTTTTATGCTTCAGTTTTCTTAACTATCATGTTGTTGTTACTGCGTATGTTTTCATATTTGCTTTGTTTGTGGTTTACTTGACCCGACCCCACTGGATGAGAATACATTGGGTATGTTGTTGTTGATATTTTTGGGGATAGTTTAAAAAAAGTATACCACTTAAATTAACAGAGCGGGTATATGTAAAGGATTAAACAGATTCAAGAGAATGAATCATTTAACCGTAGCAAGAGAGTGAAAATTGAGTTTTTCGCTCTTTCTTATACCCTAGCTACTGGACGAGTGAACTCTACCATTTGATTTAGACAATAAACTGCTTCAAAAATCTAACTGAAAAACCGACTCAACTTCTCTTGGAATCGTGAATGCGTTGAGCATTCAGCTTTTGATTTAGAAACGAACAATTAAGATCCCCAGTAAACCCTATTTAAGATTCTAACGTGGTACTTAAGATAAAAATTGTTCTTATTACATAACAAGGAATTTTCTATAAGTCGTTAACATCTGCAAGGTAAGAATTGAAATTTAAAGAACTTAGAAAGAAAATAACTCGAATTAATATGATTCGCTTATAGAAGTGAATATTATGAACATTTCTATTTTAATTTATGTTAAATTTATATATTAAGTAAACATCATTTTCTCTTTTTGCATTTGTCTAATGGAATTAATTTACTATAATTAGTGTTTGTGTAAATAAAGTAAACATTTTCTGTTACGAGCGGAAAGGCAATGCAAAGCCACCTGAGAATTGTAGTGGCATTTAAGTAATTAAGATGACAACGAGGGGTAAAGAGTTGAACAAATTGGGCTCCAGGCTTTGAGTTGTAACTTTTGGTGGTGGGTCAACATCTAAGTGGGCCTTTTGTTGGTACAGGTTATTGGGTTTGGACCCAAAATTATTTGATTTTGAGGGCTTTTTTATAGGCACTACTACTACTTTTTGATTGTTTGTTTAAGATTCTTTTTTGGGATCTTTACGTAAATAATCTGTCAGATTCACTGTCGACTTTTCTTAATCGGTATTATAGATTATACACTAATTATATACGACATGAATAGTTTCTACGTTTCTAACCAACTGTAGCTATTGTTTTAATAATTATAATTCATAGTTATGTCTTTACCTGTTTACCATGTATTCGGGTATATTCAAATACACAGTTCCAAAATATAATCAGTCAAATACATATGTATATAGATCAGTCAAATATATCTAGTTTGCCCGAAAATACAGTCAGTCAAATACATATACCTTATAGATATGAGTTGTAAATGCAAAAACCTTATAGCTACGGTTTGTATTAAAATTAAAGTGTAGTTATTATACCTAAATATCTCTTATATGTTAGGCACATTATGTAAAAATCACTATTATATATTTGCCGGCTATTTATAATTTAAGCGGTTGACAGTGAGTGCCTTTTTCGTTTTTTGAAGAGAATGATGACATTAGTGGAGAAAAAAAAGCATCTACTTTTAGTATTGTTAGGCACAAAATTTGGAATTAACTCTTTAGAATTTATCCAATATAGAATTAGATAAAGTATGTTTCTAGGACTACTTTATTTGGTGTGACATATCACATTGATTAAGATTGTAGTTTGTAATTTTCACATCCTTAAAGTTGGGTATGTTAAACTTGTCTTGATGGGATATCAAGATAAATAGATATTGACCAAATTAGGGAGAGGAATTGGGAAATTTTTGCAAATAGCCACTTTTCAATTTATGCAGTTGAAAAATAGCTATTATTTTGAAGTTTCAAAATTAACAAAGAGAATTCCAGGATAATCTTGTAAAATTGAAATTTTATGTCATGAACTACTTTTAAAGATTGAAAAAATGACCCGTGAACACTATTTCGACAAAAGAGTTAGTCTCACTTTACAAAAATTAGCAAACACTACTTAAACTTCTAACACGACCCCCAACCCCACACCTTCCTTTATAATTTTTTTTTTCTTTCTATTATGGTATTTCGTTGTTCTTCAATCAAAACGAAAAATAATGTGAATTTTATTCATTTCAAGAGTAGTCCTAAAGGATTTAAGTTATATATGCTGATAATATAAAAAATATTTTCTATTATCATTGTAGTTTTACCTCTATATAGAATATGTTAGGTGAAGTGTAGTCCAAAAAGGTTACAAATATTACAAGTATGTGAAAAAAGCCAAAAGACAATGTAGGCCAAGGAGTATTTAAGTGTGTGGGGAATGAATATATTCAGATGTTTCTGGCTTTCAGCTTCTTCTCTTTTATCAAGAAGATAATAATACTTGTATTGTTTGCTTCAATGAGTATGCAGTGGGTACCATGATTATTGTTTTTATCAAATATCTAGAATATGTTACGCAGTTCCAAAAGTTATATTTTCTGAAAATGTTAGTAATAATTTCCGCTTGTTTAAAGAAAATTTGGTATTATATCGTTTTATTTGATCTTTGAGTGATCTGAAATAGTAGTAAGGAATGAGCTAGGAAAAAAATATATTATAATAGAAATTAGATTTTTGATAGTCGCTCCGGTGTTTACCAAGGAAGCAGTTTGAGCAGATTTTCTAGAAATTACTCTGATGGTTTGTACAGTTTTGTAGTAATATATAGTAACTCTGAAGTCATTACTTCTAAACTACAAACGAACCGGATGTAATTATCATCTGATTATTACATATTCTATATATAAAAATAAACTCCACACTTCTCATTATTTTTTCTCAAAAAGTAATTACTCTTCCTTTTCTTCTGGCTTTAGTATCTCTAAGGTATAATTTTCAAGTCAAACTAGAATATTAATTTTAAAAAACCACTCTACGAGTCTACATCATTAGATACACTGAAGGTTCGCTCTATTTAAACTATTCCAACTCTTCGTGTTTATTAAGAATTCAATAAACAAATTCTTTTGGTTCTCCATCCTACGTTAATACCTGCTTTGAGGTCCGATTAATTTAAATTTACGCTGCAAAATTTTAGTTCAGAAGATAAAATGTTTCCTACTAAAAGCGACTGAAATAATGGTTAGTTATATAAAACAACACGCAATGGTTAGCTACATAAAACTACAAGATATGAAGAAGAAAAAAATCTCTCGAAACTTTTTGCAGAGATATTTACTTGTATTGAATGACGTACGCATAATTTTATGCAAAGTGATTTTGATCTATTTGTATAACTATACGGGGTCGTTTGGTAGAAGGTACTACCCAAATTTTCCCAGAAATATAAAAAGGGTAAGAATTCAATAACAATAGTGCGGTTGCAATATTTTGGATACGTCAAAGAAAGGTGTAAGGTGGTTTAAAGCAAAACTACAGAGACATCATTAGTACGGAGAGCAAAAGCCATAATTGGGCCCCGATACTATTGGAAGGTATGAAGGAAGAATGTAAAGTAAAGCATAAAGACTAGTGAGACAACGCTAAGATATTTTCTGGGCTGATTTGAGTACCTACACATACTCGTGTAAAGCTTGCAATAAGATGCATGATAGGAGAACTAAGAGCAAATCTGAGTAAAGAGGCAATAGAAGAGTTGAGTCAAAAATAGAGAAACGACACGAGATAATATGCTTAAAGTGTTATAAGTGGGATTAAGGGAAATTGCAAAATGACTTAAGTGAGATGGTCAGAACGAGCTAGTTACAAGAAGACAGTGTCGTGGGTATTGGTTGTCGGTCTGTGTACTTAATGAATTTTGTATGATCACAAATTTGTTCGGCTTGAAAGTCACGAGAAAGAATATTTCTGAAAGAAAAGTTTTGCAGCGAGAGTCTGAGGGTTCGCTCGGCCCTAAGTAAGGGTCGGGTGCCCATCACACCCCAGCGAGGTCGGGGTGTGACAGAGTGGTATCCCCGTACAAATTTTTATACCATGTTTGGTAGAATGTATAAATTTATCCTGGGATAAATATATACCATCATGGTACAAAAATAGTGCTGGGATATCCCAGCTTATACCTTCTTATCCCACTTATACTGGGATTATTTTATATCATCTTTTAGATGGTATAAAATAATCCCAATAGATGAGATAAATTAGTCCCGGGATTATAATTCCGGGATAATTTCGACTATCTACCAAACGACCCCTACTTGTATGTGTGTTCAGGTCTGAGGTCATTGGGATTCAAAAGCCTTCAATTCTTCAATCAAAATCCTTCAATTCTTCATACAAATGGATGTTTACTTTGTATTATTTTAAGCAGTTATATATATACATATTCAATTATTCTAACAGATTATATATAGACTCACAGATAATATGTTGTGCTGGATGACACATCTTATAAAAGGCTGACTCACCACTTAATTATGTACTTTTTTTTGTTTAAAAAATTTCTCTATGTTATGAAATATATTATGGATGTCCAATACACAAATATAATGCTTCTCCTTCACCATCTTAATGGTTCCTTCATTTTCCTTGTTGACACCCAATTTTGTCCCGCCTCTCCTCCAAAATACCTATTTACGCTTCTAATATTTTTAGAAAATTAAAAAATATATATATTTATTTTTTACTAAATTATTAGCCTCTTATCAATACCGGCACTTCATTATTCTATTACGATTACTATCATTATTATTATTATTATTATTATTATTATTATTATTATTATTATTATTATTATTATTATTAGTACTATAATTCACAATTTTTTTATCATTTCGACATTTTACCAGCTTACGCACACACATCGCATTTATCTTTGCATAATTAAATAATAGTATTTATTTTACTGTGGATTTTCGAAATATTATTGCACGGCTATTACAACGCCATTTTTTATCTGAGCATTAATGAGCATAATCTCATATTGAGCAATATTTTAACACAAGTTATTTCGTGCACTCAGTCCGTATTTCTGATTTATCGGACCCCGAATCAAAGTCCAATCAACTCATAAATGTTTTTGACTAGCCCATATTTTGATCCCAATTTTTAGACCAGTCCAGGTTTTAATTCATTAGCCCATTCTTTTAATACCCGGTCCAAAATTTGACCCAGTCCACAAATGGAATGGGTCCAGCCCATTCCCGTTTCAGAATAAGGGAACCCTAAAGGGTTTCCCTTCACTTTTCTTTTCCCTTTCTTTTCTCTCCGCCTCTCTCCTCTTCTCGTTCACCCCCGCCGCTCCCGTCTTTTCATCTAACCCCACCACCGCCGCTCCTCTTCCCTTTTCCCCACCACGCCGTTCCCTTTCCCCCACTCCCTTCTCTTCTTCATCATCATCTCCTCACCCCCACACACGCTCCCCCGCTCCTCTTCCTTTTCCCCGCTCCTCTTCCTTTTTACCCGCTCCACTCTCCTTTTTCTTCAACTCAAAAGAGCCAAAACCCTATAAATGGTGGCGCGTTGAATCATTTAAGGACAGGTTTGAGGACCCGAAGAACCCCCCCGATTTTGTAGCCTTTTTTTTTTGAATCACAGAATCCCCTGAAAAATTAAGGTTCTAAAGAGAGGTTGGAGAACCCCCCCAAAAATTGCCTTGCAAAAACGAGAGGCTGAAATCGCAAGAATCCCCTTACAAAAACGAGTTCTTGAACCCCGAAAATCCACTATAAGGACAGGTTTTTGAGTCGCAAAAATGGCCGAAAAATTAAAGTTCTGAAACAAGCTTTGAAATCCCGAAAATCTCTAAAATATGAGTCTTTTAGTCGCCTATAATCCCTTAAAATACGAGTTTTATTAGCAGTTACAATCTTGTTTTATTGTCGAATCAAAAAATACTACATCAATTTTGTTTTCGTTTACCTTGGTGTTGCTGCGAATCCGAGCATCGCAAACTCGGATTTAGTAGTGTTCGAGTGTAGATCGAAGATTCGCCTCACTTCGCTGCACCCGAAGAAGGTAAAACCTCTTCCTTATTGTTCAGTTTTTAGTAGTTTTAAGGGTGTTAGCGGATCTACATGTATTTGTGTGAAATTAATTTGTAAATTAATTATCGTTTCAGCATGTTATTAGTTTTCGCAATAGAAATCTGCTTTGATTTTCATTTATATTTGATAAGAAGACTGTCTAATGGTATTATATTGAGTTTGACATGTCTCTACTAAGGTCGTTTAATGAACGTTTCCTGTTTTGCTTTCAACTGATTTGAGTCTAATATGGAATACATGTCTGATTTAATTCTATAAGGGATAATATGTTGGTATGAGTGTCTACAAGCCTGTGATATGTGATATGCTTCCTCTTTAATACTGGTAATGCTTGTTGAGGTTGGTTCTTATGGTAAAAATGGTCCAGGATTAGTCTTTAAATCTGTTGTTATGTCTGCTGATAAATGTACACTCACATTTTCCTTATTTGTCATTGTATCTTATGTCCTCATATGCTGCTTGCTATGTTAACTTGTCGTGAACAAGTGAGTTGGGGTCAGGCTGTCGCATTCATTTCAGTTCCTTTTTGTTACTGCTTTGTTGAGGAAGCTGTTAATATATTCACTAGAGCAGTTTGCTGTTTTCATGAAATCATTAGGTCGTTGTAATGTGTTCACTAAAATCATGTCATGTTGCTGCCTGTATCTCTAAGTTCAGCGTGATTACTTGCCTGGTTATCTCAAATACATTGCATGAAATTACTAAAGCATAGCATATTCTCTAAAGGTTGTTTAAAGTTTACCTAACAAGTCATCTCGATCTGGCTTAAGTGAAATGTTTGTTAAAATGGACTGTCCTGTTGAAACATGTTTCAAATACCAAAACCTGTTCTGGAAAAGCAGAGGGAATGGATAAAATCTTGTTTGCTTCTGTCATCATCTTACCCCTGTTAGATAGGAATCCAGTACGCAAATCTGTTTGTTTGTCTGAGGCATATTCCCTTTTGAGTGTTTGTTGCAGTATCTTAAAATGATGGCTTAAATATGCCAACAGGTTTGAAATTTGCTGCTGTTCTTTATCATCATAGATGGTGCATAACTGAACATTTTCTTAAGTCTGAATATAGGCTTGGCTGGTATCAGTGTACTTAGTTGTACTGATGTTCTCTTCGCTTTGTTTTGTTGTTTGATCTCGCTGTCCCTGTTTGGTTTATAGTTATGATCTAAATGCTCAGTTTGTTTTATGCTCAGTTTAGCTTAGCTCAGTAGCCTTTGGGCATATCCCTATTTCAGTTGGCTTAATTTCGTTTTAGTAGTTAAAATACTTAGACATTCATGTTTAATATAGCTCAATTTCCAGGCTGGTAGTTAACAGAATCTGCCTATTCGTGCCTTAATTCAGTTTCAGATGATATTTAATCTTATTAGCAGATTTGAGTTCATAGGTAGTTTCATATGACTACACTAAATACTCATGCTTCTGTGTGATTATAATGCACATACCTACTCTCAGTTCCTTTGTCTTCCCTCTGATAAGAATGCAACTGAGGCGGTTGAATATTTTGCTGGAAGTCCTAAATGAACGAAATTTGGTAGTGACTTGAACATGTTTTCATTTAGGAATAACAAATGCTTTGGCCTTCTGATAATCTGTATACGTAAGCCTGAAACTGTTCATTTAGGAATATCTTTTGGTTCTCTTGGATTCATTGGTGTATACCTTTCAAGTATACCAAGTATGTTCTGAATATTATGTGTATACCAGCCTTTGCATATGTCCAAATTCTATACACGCCTAAGAACAACGAATGCTACATCATTTGATTCTGCCCATGTTTGAGTATCGCCTGTTCATATATGTGTGGTGGCTAATCTGTGTAGGCATGGATTATGCTTAAGTATACATAATATATATATAATCTACGGAATTGTTTGAATTTGTATTTTTACGTTTAGACTTATTGATCGTATACTAATCTTTCTTTCATTTTTTTTTCTTTGCATGACCATCGCATATGAGTCCCTCGGATTCATCTCCTTCCGCACTCGATGTTGGGCTAAGCCCAACGAAATCCTCTTGAGTCATTAGTATTGGGCCTGAGCCCACACAGCAGCGGCAACAGCCCCAAAAAATGGGCTGAATTCCATTTAAATTATATTTGCTCTTTTATGTTATTTATTTTGTGCATTTAATTTGTATACTAACTGTTTTTTTTTTTTGTTTTTATTTAGTTTATATAAACCTTAATGATGTTAATAGATTTAGTTTAGTAAGGGGTAGTTAGTTTAAAGAAGACTAATAATTAATCCCATAAGCTTCGTTTTCTTCTTTTCACATTAAAGTTATTTATAGAATCTATAATATTTACTTCTAAAATAGTTGATAGTATAAATTAATAATTGTTTTTTTTTAGTTAAAGGAATCATATTTTATTTCTTGTTATCTTAATTTCAAAACACCACTAATACGCAAAAATATAAATTCAAGCATATTTTATAAATAACCCTTTCAAGTTCGAATCAATCACGCATATTTTCTGCTAAGCATAGTTATCATAGTTAATAAGAAATGATAAAAAAAAAAACTCACTTCCTTTCGAATCCTATTTATAAGCTTAGATTTTTCTACATTGCTATAATCAAATAATACGATTTATTCAAAGTGCAAAATTGTCAAATCTCTTCTCAACAGTTATTATTTATGGGCAAATTATCATAAATCTTATATTAAACAGCATTTTATTTTAAAGTTTAGCAACATTTATAAATCTTCTTTAAATGACATTTTTTTTATCTTAACAATGCTTATAAGTTTATTTCATGCAAATTATCACATTTTCCTATAAATCTTATTACATATTATCTTTTATTTAAGGCTTCATCAATATTTTCAAGTCACATTTAATTTTTTTTTCAGAATCTTCTCTTACACACGTTATTATGTTTTCTACTGAGTATTTTTTAAATAGCACTATTATACTTTCGCCTAAAACCTTAACAACATTCATAAATCGTATTTTAAAAAAAGATGGCATTTAAAGTCCCTTTTTTATAAAAAATTATTATATTTTTTGTAAATCTTATTTTAACTGACATTATTTTCTTTTGAAACTATAGCAACTCCCTCAATTAATTAACCTAAGTTTGGTCGGATAACCGTAAGTTAACGGATTCTAAAGGATGCCTAACCCCTTCCCTTTAGGATAATATAGAGCCCTTACCTAGAATCACACTGGTTAAGCAGACTAATAATTGAGGTTTAGTTTTTAACTTTGCCTTAGTTAACCTCTAGGTGTCCTAATTCACCGTTAAATTAATTAGGTGGCGACTCCTTAAAATCAAAACAAACAAGGAATCACCAACACGTCATACTCCCTAAATTTAGCTTCCGGGTTAAAATGGGGTGCGACAGCTTGGCGACTCTGCTGGGGACTTTAGGTTCTTAACCATAACAACTTAGGTTAATAGTTAATTTGTTGGATATTTTGTTTGTTTTTTTTTTTTTTCGCCTTTATTATTGCTTTTCCTTATATGCTTTTGGTTGTTTTTTATTTTATTCCTTATGTAAATTTTCTATGTAATATGTATGTTATTGCTTTCCTTAAATTGGCATTCCGCTCATATTTCTTCCACTCCTGGAAAACTCACACATATTCACACACTTAAAGCGGCTTCGCAGTTTGCGCCCGTGCACTACTAAATTACCCCTTTAGTTGGATTGGTCTTGTGGATTTAGTCGATCGGCGGTGCAGTCGACGGCCACGGACTTTCCACTTCCAAGTTGTCCGCTTGGGGGAGCCTTGTGTCATAGGAAAACCACTCTTAGTCTACCTAGGTAGAGCGAAAAACAAAACCTTGTAAGGACATGCATCATTTTAAACCTAGGAGGCTTAATACCCTTGGTGTATTAAGTTCATTAGTCAACCTTACCAAATGTCCAAATGAGTCTATGACTCTAAGTGACACTATTCACTATCTATGTGCATTATTTGAAGGACAAATATGTGGAATATGTGGACCTAGTACTCTATAGATAAATATTTCAAGGAAACTGACATTTTGTTGCAGGTTGCCGTGGAGCATTAAATTAATGCCGGAGGTTGAAGACAACCAAAGGAAATTAGTGAAGTTGAAGTATTAGATATCTTAGGTTGATTTTGAGATGTATTATTGGCATGTAATAATTTTTATTCTTGCAAATTACTTTTAGGAGGAGTTGTGGAATGATACATAAAAGACATGTTTGTCCTTCAAATATTCGTTAGGCCTACCTCTGGCATAAAGAGGTCCCTTGCATTATAAAACGCGATGTATTATGTGCAATAATGTGTTTATATGCAATAATATGTCCTTACCGTATACTGACTCATTTTCTTTTTTCTTTTCTTGTTTTATCTTTTTTCTTTTTAAAATTTATTTTCAAAAAAAAAAAGGTTGACTTGTGCTAAAGGGAAACTGGCGGAGCATCCATATTTTTCACGGTCTAGAGCTAAGAAATCAGACTCTGACTCATCACTAATCATCTGGTTAACTAAAAAGACTCGTTCTAAAATGGAGCAAAGTTTGATCAATGCAACCACTTCATCTGAGCCATCTCTTAGTTTACCGATCACGAGTGATCCCACATCTTCTAATGAACCAGAAACACATTTGGAGATCATTGCTCGTCTGGAGCGACGAGTTGCTGAATTAAGTCACATGGTACTTCACAACCGGTCATTTTCTCAAACGCCACCACATATGACTCCATCTCAGGGGGTTCATCAAACTTTGCCTATGCCACCTTCATTCCCAAATTTGGACGAATTTAACCAAACAAATTATTTTACCACTTCTCAGCCGGTTCGTTCCGAACCCCTCACTCAAAATGCTTCCCTTTTATTTACAGCCACCTCTTCAAAAGCTCAATTCATACCGCCGACACATGATGTTACCAATACACATCAAGTTCCGCCAGTGTATACTTATACCACAGCTCCACCCATAACACAAATCCAAGGACAATGTCGCACAGATGTTGATCATTATGTCGAAGTCGAAAATGAGGCACGGTGTCACGACCCGTCTAGGGGCCGTGACGAGTGCCCGATACTTGTACCGAGCACCCCTTATCTATCTCGTATAAACAGTGCCATATTTTTTTTTTAACATTAACATTAGCAGCGTCATTATGAACATAGACTAGTAAACTTCGTTAACACTCTATACAACAACATTATAATGCCCAAACATCATATATCTATTGTACCTGACTGACTGTACATATCTGTCTACGAGCCTCTAGACATAGTACACTTATACATAGAAAGGGCCGGGTACTGCCGTGCCCGAATATACATACACAAAATAGTACCGCGGAAGTGAGGCTCCGGAAAAACTGGAGCACTGTAGAGTACCGCTGGTAGAGCTCCTAAGGATCAAGTCCACCTGTCTGCTGACCTGCGCGGCATGAAACGCAGCGTCCACAAGAAGGGACGTCAGTACGAATAGTGTACCGAGTATGTAAGGCATGGAAGACAATGCAAGCAATAACATAGAGTGCGATTAATAATATCATGGAGTCACATGACATATAACGAGGCAAGAAAGTAACCTGTACATAGGAAGGCCCCTTTTTGGGCGGCTATCATGCATGGCTTGTCTTCCCTTTTAAAAACGTTTCCCCTCCATGAACGTAGAAAATAGAACTTATATTATGTCGTATCTTGTCGTATCGTGTCCTATCGTGCCCTATCGTATCCTATCATGGCATATCAGGTCGTATCCTATCGTGGCATATCAGGTCGTATCCTATCGTGTCTTATCATGGCATATTATATCGTGTAATGTCATGTCTTACTACAGCATGTCGTATCGTGTTATATCATGTCAATGTCATAGTATAGTGTGTCATAGTGTATCATGCCATAGCGTAACTTGTCATATCATAGCATAGCTTATCATATCATAGCATAGCTTGTCGTAGCGTATCATATCATGGCATAGCGTATCATAGCGTATCATATCATAGCTTAGCTTTCCGTTGAAAATCTTTTCTTGTTCATATATATATAAAAATAGAACATGTCATATTGCCGAGGCGTCGGCAGCCGATCCATTTAGCCATAAATACACATCCCGCGTCCGGGCATCCCGCTTCCGGGACGATATCATGTCATGTAATGCCAACTGATCAGGTGGATATGCGTGTATAACGCTCTGCCCTTATTCCCATCTTCCCCGTATACATATGCATACATCATGTACATATATCAGCGTCTATAGCGCTCTGAATCTTTTATCATATACATATACATATATCATGTACATATTTTATAAACATATATATATCTTATATACATATACATGTCTTATATACTTTTACATATCTTATATACATATACATATTTTATATACATATACATATTTCCATTAGAATGGTACAGTACTTATCGTTTGATAATCGGAACGAGGATCAAAAGTTTCCTTTGGATTCTACTCCAAAATAAGTCAAACGGATCAATAGGGAAAATCCGGGAACAATGGGCCCACCTCGGGTCAAATGAGGCGGCGTACCAAATTTACGTACATTATATTTCATGACGTCACTTGTGTGGATTTTAAGGTAGTCGGGTCATATTTATGCCAGTTCTAGATGTTTAGGAAGTTTCTCCAATATTTTACACAATTTCTAATTCAATTCTACTGAATGAAAAAGGGGAAACTTTAAGTGCGGATTCCGGGAAATAGAGTTGTCCCCGAGGCTCATACCCAACTTATTACGTTTAAGACATGCCATAGAAGGAAGGGTGAAGCCTTACATACCTTTTCCGCTTCACACACATCTCCAAAATCAAGTTTCAAGTTCGCCAAAATCTACAATTTGGTCACAATTACCAAATGTTAATTGTAAGGCTTTAAGATTTCAATCTTAACCAATACTTGTCTACAAAAATTTGGGCAGCATCTCCCCTATAAATACACCATCCCCAAAATTCAACTTAGCCAATTTTTAATCAACAACAATCCGGGAATTCAACCCGGCCAAACTATCAACACAATGACAACAACCATGACTACAAAACACAATATAACACAACTAGTCTTCTTTCCAACATAATGCAATAGCTTTCATTCCAACTTCACATTTCCAAACCAATCTCAATGTTTTTACATTCATTACTAATCAAGATCATTACAATATAATTCGGAAGCATTTCATATCGTTTCTACCAAATATTCACAAGATATACAAAATATACAAACTTTCCACCAAAACCATAATCCATCCAAAACTTCTAATCTTCAATCTACATATTCATAACATATTTCCATCTTCCAATTTCATCAACCATAATCATAATTTGCACCTTAATAATTTCATTTTCATAATTACATAAATCTACCATAAAATCACAAAACTTCTCATAACCACTTAACAACCAATCTTTCATCCCAATATGGACTATTATCCTTCCAAATTCACCAACTAACATAATAATTCACATTTAAAACTCCACTTCTATAATTACATAAAAACTTCATTAAAATCACATAATTTCCTATAACTATTTCCAATAATTTTCTATGCCAACTTGAACCATTTTCTTCCATTTCCAATATAAATTTCACCATAACCACAACTAGAATACAACATAAAATTCAACTCATATTATTTATACAACAATATACATATATGTCCACTTACATATATGCACACCCACTTTGTAAACTTCCATATTTCCATAAATTCTACTCATTTCTACATACTACAACATAAACCAACCTTCATAACATAATAAAAAGGGATTAATTCTTACCTTTTTCTACAATCTTCTTCACTTGACCAAGTTGTCAACTTGAAGAAACAAGTGCTCTTTCTTCCAAAATAATTACACCAAGTTGTAAAGGACCCTTGAATTAGTAGGAAATGATTTTTGAAATTTTTTTTTTTTTTTTTTTTTGGTCTTCAACTTGGCCGAAAATGGCCTTTGAAGTTTTCTCCTTCTTGTCTTGTTTCTTATCTTCTTGAAATTTCTAGAGGATTTAATGAATAAGATGACTAATTAAGTCATCTTATGGCCTTATAAATTTGTGCTCATATGGGCTTTGGCCCATTTACTATAGGTGGCCCAAATGGCCCCTTTTCTTCCAAGCCCATATTTTTGTTCTTTTTTTTTTTTTGCATTTCATGAAAAATTAAAAAAAAATTCCAAATTCCAAATTTGCCCTTCGTCTTCCTCCATAATTCCACGGGTCATATTGTGAATTTACCTTTTGTGCCCTTGGCCTTTCTTAATATTTCCGCTTCTAAATTCTTCATAAGCAACTCATATACTAAACAAAACAAAAATAAGGCCTTGTTTGTCATCTCCCCGCAATTTCCTTGAATTATCCGATTGTTCTAAAATGCGGGATATAACATCCTCCCCCCCTTTAGAACATTCGTCCTCGAATGTTAAACTGACCTCATAGTGCATTATAATACTTCGGGGAGGTCTCCTTCGTAGATGTCTCACATATCTCTTAGCATATCCATTTCCGGAGCTTAGGTTGCCTTTAAGTCGCAGGTCAATTGATTTAGCTCCGATCTCTGGCTCTGTGTTAACAAATCCCCTTTTACTGGATCTTAAACCGTCATAGTCCACATTTAGGTCCAGCATGTCTGCCCCTTCTGCTAATCTAGTCCGTCTCCGCCTGCATGACTTTTATAGGGTTTCTAACCACTCCACTCACTCTAATTTACATTGGACTACCTAATTTCACATTCGTCTCTTGTTTCCACATTTGTGAAATTTTCAGCATATTTCCCAGGGGGTCACCCATCATGGAATTGCTCCCACCTGAGCACGCTTAACCTTGAAACTTTGGCGGAATCCGGGGCCTTAATACTGATATAATCGCGTCCGCTTTCTCATACGACCTTTATTACATGATTTGAGGTCAGTCGAGATCTCACAGGTTCCGACACATTTTCGTATTACGTCCTTCTTTGTACAATTACTATTTTACCCTTTTCACTTATGTGTATGATTATTTATTGTCTTGGGCTTCCAGATTACTAATGGTGGCAGACATACCTTCGTCGCCATTACCTATAAGTACTCAGGTATCCGTATCATAGCTGTCCTCCGCGGGATCCTCCGCTCTGGGAGTCAGAAAATCTGGAGGGGTTGTGGCTGGGTCCTCTGACGGGTCTGACTCAATCGAATAGCCGAGGCTCCCCCTACTCGGCTCTGGAGATACTCTAGGGGCCTTACTGGTGCCCCCATCATCTGAAGCTGATCTCTTCATCGACAGTACGGAAACCATAGCATAGGATTAGGAAAGGAATGTGGAAGCCTGGTAGCATAGCTCTATCGCACGATTTCAGAATGCAAAAAAGGTCACATTTCCTAAATGCCCTGTAGCCTCCCGTCTATAAGTATGGCGCGCTACACACCCATAGACAAGACTCTACTGGACACAGCTCGTAGACAAACTCCTAGGACCGAACTGCTCTGATACCACTTCTGTCACGACCCGTCTAGGGGCCGTGACGAGTACCCGATACTTGTACCGAGCACCCCTTATCTATCTCGTATAAACAGTGCCATATTTTTTTTTTTAACATTAACATTAGCAGCGTCATTATGAACATAGACTAGTAAACTTCGTTAACACTCTATACAACAACATTATAATGCCCAAACATCATATATCTACTGTACCTGACTGACTGTACATATCTGTCTACGAGCCTCTAGATATAGTACACTTATACATAGAAAGGGCCGGGTACTGCCGTGCCCGAATATACATACACAAAATAGTACCGCGGAAGTGAGGCTCCGGAACAACTGGAGCACTGTAGAGTACCGCTGGTAGAGCTCCTAAGGATCAAGTCCACCTGTCTGCTGACCTGCGCGGCATGAAACGCAGCGTCCACAAGAAGGGACGTCAGTACGAATAGTGTACCGAGTATGTAAGGCATGGAAGACAATGCAAGCAATAACATAGAGTGCGATTAATAATATCATGGAGTCACATGACATATAACGAGGCAAGAAAGTAACCTGTACATAGGAAGGCCCCTTTTTGGGCGGCTATCATGCATGGCTTGTCTTCCCTTTTAAAAACGTTTCCCCTCCATGAACGTAGAAAATAGAACTTATATTATGTCGTATCTTGTCGTATCGTGTCCTATCGTGCCCTATCGTATCCTATCGTGGCATATCAGGTCGTATCCTATCGTGGCATATCAGGTCGTATCCTATCGTGTCTTATCATGGCATATTATATCGTGTAATGTCATGTCTTACTACAGCATGTCGTATCGTGTTATATCATGTCAATGTCATAGTATAGTGTGTCATAGTGTATCATGCCATAGCGTAACTTGTCATATCATAGCATAGCTTATCATATCATAGCATAGCTTGTCGTAGCGTATCATATCATGGCATAGCGTATCATAGCGTATCATATCATAGCTTAGCTTTCCGTTGAAAATCTTTTCTTGTTCATATATATATAAAAATAGAACATGTCATATTGCCGAGGCGTCGGCAGCCGATCCATTTAGCCATAAATACACATCCCGCGTCCGGGCATCCCGCGTCCGGGACGATATCATGTCATGTAATGCCAACTGATCAGGTGGATATGCGTGTATAACGCTCTGCCCTTATTCCCATCTTCCCCGTATACATATGCATACATCATGTACATATATCAGCGTCTATAGCGCTCTGAATCTTTTATCATATACATATACGTATATCATGTACATATTTTATAAACATATATATATCTTATATACATATACATGTCTTATATACTTTTACATATCTTATATACATATACATATTTTATATACATATACATATTTCCATTAGAATGGTACAGTACTTATCGTTTGATAATCGGAACGAGGATCAAAAGTTTCCTTTGGATTCTACTCCAAAATAAGTCAAACGGAGCAATAGGGAAAATCCGGGAACAATGGGCCCACCTCGGGTCAAATGAGGCGGCGTACCAAATTTACGTACATTATATTTCATGACGTCACTTGTGTGGGTTTTAAGGTAGTTGGGTCATATTTATGTCAGTTCTAGATGTTTAGGAAGTTTCTCCAATATTTTACACAATTTCTAATTCAATTCTACTGAATGAAAAAGCGGAAACTTTAAGTGCGGATTCCGGGAAATAGAGTTGTCCCCGAGGCTCATACCCAACTTATTACGTTTAAGACATGCCATAGAAGGAAGGGTGAAGCCTTACATACCTTTTCCGCTTCACACACGTCTCCAAAATCAAGTTTCAAGTTCGCCAAAATCTACAATTTGGTCACAATTACCAAATGTTAATTGTAAGGCTTTAAGATTTCAATCTTAACCAATACTTGTCTACAACAATTTGGGCAGCATCTCCCCTATAAATACACCATCCCCAAAATTCAACTTAGCCAATTTTTAATCAACAACAATCCGGGAATTCAACCCGGCCAAACTATCAACACAATGACAACAACCATGACTACAAAACACAATATAACACAACTAGTCTTCTTTCCAACATAATGCAATAGCTTTCATTCCAACTTCACATTTCCAAACCAATCTCAATGTTTTTACATTCATTACTAATCAAGATCATTACAATATAATTCGGAAGCATTTCATGTCGTTTCTACCAAATATTCACAAGATATACAAAATATACAAACTTTCCACCAAAACCATAATCCATCCAAAACTTCTAATCTTCAATCTACATATTCATAACATATTTCCATCTTCCAATTTCATCAACCATAATCATAATTTGCACCTTAATAATTTCATTTTCATAATTACATAAATCTACCATAAAATCACAAAACTTCTCATAACCACTTAACAACCAATCTTTCATGTCAATATGGACTATTATCCTTCCAAATTCACCAACTAACATAATAATTCACATTTAAAACTCCACTTCTATAATTACATAAAAACTTCATTAAAATCACATAATTTCCTATAACTATTTCCAATAATTTTCTATGCCAACTTGAACCATTTTCTTCCATTTCCAATATAAATTTCACCATAACCACAACTAGAATACAACATAAAATTCAACTCATATTATTTATACAACAATATACATATATGTCCACTTACATATATGCACACCCACTTTGTAAACTTTCATATTTCCATAAATTCTACTCATTTCTACATACTGCAACATAAACCAACCTTCATAACATAATAAAAAGGGATTAATTCTTACCTTTTTCTACAATCTTCTTCACTTGACCAAGTTGTCAACTTGAAGAAACAAGTGCTCTTTCTTCCAAAATAATTACACCAAGTTGTAAAGGACCCTTGAATTAGTAGGAAATAATTTTTGAATTTTTTTTTTTTTTTTTTTTTTTGGTCTTCAACTTGGCCGAAAATGGCCTTTGAAGTTTTCTCCTTCTTGTCTTGTTTCTTATCTTCTTGAAATTTCTAGAGGATTTAATGAATAAGATGACTAATTAAGTCATCTTATGGCCTTATAAATTTGTGCTCATATGGGCTTTGGCCCATTTACTATAGGTGGCCCAAATGGCCCGTTTTCTTCCAAGCCCATATTTTTGTTCTTTTTTTTTTTTTGCATTTCATGAAAAATTAAAAAAAAATTCCAAATTCCAAATTTGCCCTTCGTCTTCCTCCATAATTCCACGGGTCATATTGTGAATTTACCTTTTGTGCCCTTGGCCTTTCTTAATATTTCCGCTTCTAAATTCTTCATAAGCAACTCATATACTAAACAAAACAAAAATAAGGCCTTGTTTGTCATCTCCCCGCAATTTCCTTGAATTATCCGATTGTTCTAAAATGCGGGATATAACACACGGTCAGCTAATGATGAAATGATAAATAGAAAGCTCAAAAGTTTGGAAGATGCCATGAGAAGTTTGTGTGGACTTGGTAGTAACCAAAGCGTGAGATATGAAGAATTATGTGCATTTCCTGAGGTAGAATTGCCACCAGGTTACAAGATTCCAAAATTTGAGAAGTTTGATGGGTCGGGGAACCCTTTCTTCCATTTGAAGGTCTATTGTGAAAAGTTGATTGGTGTGGGGAAGAATGAAGGGATAAGAGTCAAACTATTCAATCAGAGTCTGAGTGGAAAAGCCTTGGAGTGGTATTCTAAGCAAGATACAACCAAATGGCGTACTTGGGATGACTTGGCAAATGCTTTCGTGGATCATTACAAGTTTCATGTTGAGATTGCTCCTGACAGAATTTCGATTACAAAGTTGAAGAAGAAGTTAACTGAATCATTTCGAGAATATGCTATACGGTGGAGGGAAAAAGCATCTAGAGTACACCCGCCCATGGAGGAAACAGAAATGGTTACTTTCTTCATTCAAGCACTAGAGCCGGAATACTATGAACGTTTGGTGACAATGGGCGGAAAGACTTTTGCAGAGGTGATCAAAGTCGGGGATATGATCGAAGATGGCATTAAGACAGGGAGAATAACAAGTCTTGCGGCTTTACAGTCTACTAGTAGGGCCATACAAACTGGTACTCTCGGAAACGGAAAGAAAAAAAAGAAAGAAGCAGCATCGGTAATGGCTTTGGGAAACACATCATACCGCCATCAACAACCCCCACGATACCAGCCTAACGCTCACCACTCACAATATTTCCAATATTCTCCACATCCATACGACCAAGCTTTATCTTACCAACCTCAATCACCACAAATATCCTACCCTGTTTACAACACACAACCATCATATCGAGCTCCACGACCACCAACATGCCCAGATCCACCATCACAATCTCATCATCCAAACAATGCATCCGCACCTCACCCAAATAGACCTTTCCGCAATTTTACACCGTTAGGAGAGCCATTGAGCGTTGTTTTTGAAAGACTGCAAGCTTCAGGCTTATTGTATCCTGTGGAAGGTAGAATTCCAAATCCATTACCTAGAGGTTTTGATCCCACTAAAACATGTGCATATCATTCGGGGGTAAAAGGCCATTCCACTGATCGTTGTTACTCATTAAAACACAAGGTTGGAGATCTTATTGAAGCAAAACAGATTATGGTCAAACAACCGGCACCAAACGTGGTTAACAATCCACTCCCGACCCATGATGGGGCCACGATAAATATGATTGGAATAGATGAAAATGATGACGATCCAGCCAAATTCATAGTGTCTGTGGATAGCGTGGAAGATCATGGTTTTGTAGCCGTTGCTTCTCCGGCTGTAGTGATAAGGGGTTGTGTACCTGTCGAGATATTAGGAGCTTCATCAACACCTGTGGAACTAGTTCAAGCACCAAATCAATTACCAGTGCTCGATACCAAAGTCGTACCGTGGAATTATCAACAAGCTGTGATGGAGTGTCGAGGAAAGGAAACGATTACTGACAAGATTAAGACATCAGGAATGACAAGGTCTGGAAGATGCTATACTCCAGAAGAACTAGCTAGATTGGGGCAAGCTAAGGAAACCAATGTACCTCCCAAAAGGGTCGTGACAGAAGCCGAAGCAGAAGAATTTTTGAGGAAGATTAAGGCTAGTGAGTATTCAGTTGTGGATCAGTTGAAAAAGACCAATGCCCAAATTCCTATTCTCTCTTTGCTTTTGAGTTCGGATGGGCACAGAAATGCACTCTTGAAGATTTTGAATGAAGCATATGTTCCAAGTGAAACAACTAGTGAGGCGTTAGCTGGGATGATCGAGCGCGTGCTTGACAGTCATCGAATCAGTTTCGATAATGAAGAACTGCCGCCAGAAGGATGCATGCATAACAAAGCGCTCTATATAACTGTCAAGTGTCGTAACATGTTTGTGGCTAAAGTGTTGATTGATGGGGGTTCTGGACTTAACATCTGTCCATTAACAAGTCTGAAGAAGATCGGATATAATGTTAGTGAGCTCAAGACAAGTGATGTGAATATTCGAGAATTTGATGGGGCTCAAAGGCGCCCTATTGGAGAAATAGAGTTGAAAGTGTTGATTGGTCCTGTTGAGTTCATTATGGATTTTCAAGTACTTGATATCTCCACGACATACAACATGATGTTAGGAAGACCGTGGATCCATCTGGCTGGAGCTGTACCATCTACTTTGCACCAAACTGTCAAATTCGAGTGCGATCAGCAACAAATATGTATACATGGAGAAGGGGACACGTCTTTCTATCGAGAGCAATCCATCACATTCATCGAGGCAGAAGGAGGGTTCGATGGAGCAACCTACCATGCTTGGGAGGTTGTGAATGTCACTAAAGTGGGTGAAGTGTGTCAGACTCAAGAATTTAAAAGGTCATGCGCCGCAATTATGGTTGCAAAGGAAATGCTGAAAAATGGGTACCAACCTGGATTTGGGCTGGGGAAAACATTAAATGGGCGGGTTGAGCCTGTGGTTCTCCCTGTGCAACAGTTTACATTTGGTTTGGGATATGAGCCAACTGAGGAAGAAATGAAGAAAGCACGAAAGAATAAAGGGAAGGAGATTCCATTGCCAAAACCCATTCCTACCATTGATCAAACTTTCTCAAAACCTGCCAGCTTCAAAACTTCGGATCTGACCGTTGAAGTTGCCTATGATGATATTGTGGAGGGGATCAAGAACCTGTTCGTGGAAGATGAAGATGATCATGCTGTGGTAATCAAAGACTTTGCTGAAAAACTGATCTTGTAGGCTGCTGAGCCAAGACCCGAGTTGCAGAATTGGATTTCTATCTTAGCCCCGGTCCACTGGGAGTTTCAGTATTTTAAATTTAAATTTCCTTTTTGTAGTAGGCCGGAGGCACCAACTAGAACATTTAGTTCCTTTTGTCATGTTGCCTCTTTGTTTTGTTAAGGCCTTGTCATTTGTTGATAACGAACTACGTTTGGCCTGACTTCCTGTTGGATACGTAGGCAGCCCACATCGGGTTCGGCCACTCCTTTCAAATTATTTCAGTATCTTTGTTTGTGGTTGGAACTACGTTTGGCCTGACTTCCTGTTGGATACGTAGGCAGCCCACATCGGGTTTGGCCACTTTTTCAAAATATTTCAGTGTTTTTGTTGTATGGGTGGAACTACGTGTGGCCTGATTTCCATTTTTGGATACGTAGGCAACCCATATAGGGTCCGGCCCTCCCATTTTTATTAAAAACAAAAACTCAAAAGTTCTTATTTTGATCACGAACTACGTCTGGCCTGATTCCTTTGGGGATACGTAGGCAACCCGAGGCGGGTTCGACCCTTCTAATTTTTAAAATTTTCAATATTTTTGGTTTGTCCAAACCATTTTAGTTCCTATAAGATACATAAGGATTTTTATATAAGATTTTGGTCTTCCACTGTTTAAATTCATATGTCTTAGTATCTTGAAACTGGGACAAATTTTTGAAATCGGTCAAATCGCTTCCAAAAACTTTCATTACAACTTTCTCGCTTTTCAATTGTTCAGAACCAAGCGCCTCCAGGACTGGAAACTGGGACAAATATTTTAGAAGTAGCATAAAAGTGGTCTTAAATGTTTAACAATTTTAAATAAAAGTCCATCCATATATTTCTAAAATGCGGATAAATTCAAAAATCTAGTCTTCCTAATCATTTTACCTATTAGAGCCAGTAAGTATTTCCCTTCGAAATCATCCAAATCTCGTTATTCTTATTTTTGCAAAATACACTTTTATGACTGAAACTCCCCAGGCAAGGCAAAATATGGAATGAGGTATCGAAGAACGTGAACGCGACCGAAACAAGGATCAATTCAAGGGCCAAGTTCCCCGACATGCACAAGTCAACCAATTTTCTTTTAAACTCATAATTTTTCTTTGATGAGACAGGTTCATTAACATGAATGTGGTGCATATTTGACTCTTCTTAAAATTTTAATTATGCACGTGATCAAAGAGTTAGCTTTCTTCAAAAGGCAAATATTCTTCAATGTGGATGTAAAGTCAGCCTGCGCTAAACGATGGACGTTGTTCCACTCTTCATGAAATTTTGATCGCAACAGCGGACATGAATTTATCTTCCCAACCAGGGACTGCGAGCGTAATTCTTTCAAACCCAGCTATTTACATATTCTTACCACTAACAGTTGTTTTAGATCGTGGCATTTCTCGATGGATCAAGTGCACATAATCGTGGATTTAACTTTCTTCAAGGTGGATACGGACATGATCACCTATTAGCGGGTTAAATTCCTCATCTTTTTCATCACTTTATATATACTTATTTATTTCAAGTTGATAACATGTTATGTTTTTTTAGAATGTGATATTTACTAAGATACAAGATCGAAATCTTGCATCATATATTAAATTGTGGGGATAATTATAGATTTAACTTCCGTCACAACGGGACATGGATTAGGATGTGGATATAAACGTGGATACCTTTCTACAATACTATTTTTTAAGTGGACGTAGACTTACATTTTTTTTACATTGTGGATGTGGACGTGGAAGTAGATTTATATTTGTACATTATAAAATAAAATAAAAAATTGTGGAAAGGGATGTGGATTCATATGAACATTGTGGACGTGGAAGTGAATTTATTTTTAAAGTTTGTGAAAGTGGAGGTGGATTTATTTTCTTGCACCGTGGAAAGTGGATGTGGATTTATTTTTTGCAATGTGAAAGTGGATGTGGATTTATATTTTTGTACCGTATAATACAGACGTGGAGGTGGATGTGGATTTATTTTTTTTGTACCGTATAATATGGACGTGGAGGTGGATGTAGATTTATTTTTGTACCGTATAATATGGACGTGGAAGTTGGATGTGCATTTATTTTTGATACCGTATAATACGGACGTGGAAGTGGATGTGGATTTATTTTTGGTACTGTATAATACGGACGTGGAAGTGGATGTGGATTTACATTTTTTGTACCGTGAAATGCGGACGTGGATTTATATTTTTGCACTGTGCAAATAGACGTGGATTTATTTTTCTGCACTGTGGAAGTGGATGTGGATTTACATTTTTTGTACCGTGAAATGCGGACGTGGATTTATATTTTTGCACTGTGGAAGTGGACGTGGATTTATTTTTCTGCACTGTGGAAGTGGATGTGGATTTACATTTTATACCGTGAAATGCGGACGTGGATTTATATTTTTGCACTGTGGAAGTGGACGTGGATTTATTTTTCTGCACTGTGGATGTGGAAGTGGATTTACATTTTTGTACCGTGAAATGCGGACTTGGATTTATTTTTCTGCACTGTGGAAGTGAATGTGGATTTACATTTTTGTACCGTGAAATGCGGACGTGGATTTATATTTTTGCACTGTGGAAGTGGACGTGGATTTATTTTTCTGCACTGTGGAAGTGGATGTGGATTTACATTTTTTGTACCGTGAAATGCGGACGTGGATTTATATTTTTGAACTGTGGAAGTGGACGTGAATTTATTTTTCTGCACTGTGGAAGTGGATGTGGATTTACATTTTTGTACCGTGGAAGTGGACGTGGATTTATATTTCAGTTCAGGCGCCCACCTCCGAATGCGGGTATTTTATATTTCAGTTCAGGCACCCACCTCTGAATGCGGGTATTTTATATTTCAGTTCAGGCACCCACCTCCGAATGCGGGTATTTTATATTTCAGTTCAGGCGCCCACCTCCGAATGCGGGTATTCTATATTTCAGTTCAGGCGCCCACCTCCGAATGCGGGTATTTTATATTTCAGTTCAGGCGCCCACCTCCGAATGCGGGTATTTTATATATCAGTTCAGGCACCCACCTCCGAATGCAGGCACCCACCTCCGAATGTGGATTCAACTTTCAAAACAGGGGTTGCAAGTGTAACTTCTCCAACCTCGTCTTATTTACACATATATATATATATTTTTTTTTATGGCTAACATTTGTTTTAGCTGGTGGCTTTGACCAATATCGAAGTTGGCATCACACATCAAATCGTGGAACTTTTTCTTCGGCAGCGAACTGGGGCAATTTGTTGGGAAGGATAATCAGACTTCCCGACACGGGTCAAAGATCTACCTCGAACACTCATCTCTAAATACAAGTATTCTCTTGCATTCAAGCAATTCAATTTTTCAAGAATTCTCGAGTTTCTATCATAATACCCAGTGTTATCATAATTCAACACTGGGACAATTTTTTGCAAGATTCGCGCCAATCAGGGTTCATTAGTCGTTCAGGTTTCGTAGTTGTCCCAGAACTACACTCGACCTGATTCTCGTGCAGCCCGAGATATGTAGGCAACTCAGAGACCGGAGTTCGGTCATAATCCTCTCAAGTTTCCTTTAGCAGGGACAAAATAGGCTACTGAGTCAACGTCTTTGCCCGACAACTCTTTTCATCATTATCGGGCAAAGAGGGACAAGTTTTTGACACCCAATTTTGTCCCGCCTCTCCTCCAAAATACCTATTTACGCTTCTAATATTTTTAGAAATTAAAAAATATATATATTTATTTTTTACTAAATTATTAGCCTCTTATCAATACCGGCACTTCATTATTCTATTACGATTACTTTCATTATTATTATTATTATTATTATTATTATTATTATTATTATTATTATTATTATTATTATTAGTACTATAATTCACAATTTTTTTATAATTTCGACATTTTACCAGCTTACGCACACACATCGCATTTATCTTTGCATAATTAAATAATAGTATTTATTTTACTGTGGATTTTCGAAATATTATTGCACGGCTATTACAACGCCATTTTTTATCTGAGCATTAATGAGCATAATCTCATATTGAGCAATATTTTAACACAAGTTATTTCGTGCACTCAGTCCGTATTTCTGATTTATCGGACCCCGAATCAAAGTCCAATCAACTCATAAATGTTTTTGACTAGCCCATATTTTGATCCCAATTTTTAGACCAGTCCAGGTTTTAATTCATTAGCCCATTCTTTTAATACCCGGTCCAAAATTTGACCCAGTCCACAAATGGACTGGGTCCAGCCCATTCCCGTTTCAGAATAAGGGAACCCTAAAGGGTTTCCCTTCACTTTTCTTTTCCCTTTCTTTTCTCTCCGCCTCTCTCCTCTTCTCGTTCACCCCCGTCGCTCCCCTCTTTTCATCCAACCCCACCACCGCCGCTCCTCTTCCCTTTTCCCCACCACGCCGTTCCCTTTCCCCCACTCCCTTCTCTTCTTCATCATCATCTCCTCACCCCCACACACGCTCCCCCGCTCCTCTTCCTTTTCCCCGCTCCACTCTCCTTTTTCTTCAACTCAAAAGAGCCAAAACCCTATAAATGGTGGCGCGTTGAATCATTTAAGGACAGGTTTGAGGACCCGAAGAACCCCCCCGATTTTGTAGCCTTTTTTTTTTGAATCACAGAATCCCCTGAAAAATTAAGGTTCTAAAGAGAGGTTGGAGAACCCCCCCAAAAATTGCCTTGCAAAAACGAGAGGCTGAAATCGCAAGAATCCCCTTACAAAAACGAGTTCTTGAACCCCGAAAATCCACTATAAGGACAGGTTTTTGAGTCGCAAAAATGGCCGAAAAATTAAAGTTCTGAAACAAGCTTTGAAATCCCGAAAATCTCTAAAATATGAGTCTTTTAGTCGCCTATAATCCCTTAAAATACGAGTTTTATTAGCAGTTACAATCTTGTTTTATTGTCGAATCAAAAAATACTACATCAATTTTGTTTTCGTTTACCTTGGTGTTGCTGCGAATCCGAGCATCGCAAACTCGGATTTAGTAGTGTTCGAGTGTAGATCGAAGATTCGCCTCACTTCGCTGCACCCGAAGAAGGTAAAACCTCTTCCTTATTGTTCAGTTTTTAGTAGTTTTAAGGGTGTTAGCGGATCTACATGTATTTGTGTGAAATTAATTTGTAAATTAATTATCGTTTCAGCATGTTATTAGTTTTCGCAATAGAAATCTGCTTTGATTTTCATTTATATTTGATAAGAAGACTGTCTAATGGTATTATATTGAGTTTGACATGTCTCTACTAAGGTCGTTTAATGAACGTTTCCTGTTTTGCTTTCAACTGATTTGAGTCTAATATGGAATACATGCCTGATTTAATTCTATAAGGGATAATATGTTGGTATGAGTGTCTACAAGCCTGTGATATGTGATATGCTTCCTCTTTAATACTGGTAATGCTTGTTGAGGTTGGTTCTTATGGTAAAAATGGTCCAGGATTAGTCTTTAAATCTGTTGTTATGTCTACTGATAAATGTACACTCACATTTCCCTTATTTGTCATTGTATCTTATGTCCTCATATGCTGCTTGCTATGTTAACTTGTCGTGAACAAGTGAGTTGGGGTCAGGCTGTCGCATTCATTTCAGTTCCTTTTTGTTACTGCTTTGTTGAGGAAGCTGTTAATATATTCACTAGAGCAGTTTGCTGTTTTCATGAAATCATTAGGTCGTTGTAATGTGTTCACTAAAATCATGTCATGTTGCTGCCTGTATCTCTAAGTTCAGCGTGATTACTTGCCTGGTTATCTCAAATACATTGCATGAAATTACTAAAGCATAGCATATTCTCTAAAGGTTGTTTAAAGTTTACCTAACAAGTCATCTCGATCTGGCTTAAGTGAAATGTTTGTTAAAATGGACTGTCCTGTTGAAACATGTTTCAAATACCAAAACCTGTTCTGGAAAAGCAGAGGGAATGGATAAAATCCTGTTTGCTTCTGTCATCATCTTACCCCTGTTAGATAGGAATCCAGTACGCAAATCTGTTTGTTTGTCTGAGGCATATTCCCTTTTGAGTGTTTGTTGCAGTATCTTAAAATGATGGCTTAAATATGCCAACAGGTTTGAAATTTGCTGCTGTTCTTTATCATCATAGATGGTGCATAACTGAACATTTTCTTAAGTCTGAATATAGGCTTGGCTGGTATCAGTGTACTTAGTTGTACTGATGTTCTCTTCGCTTTGTTTTGTTGTTTGATCTCGCTGTCCCTGTTTGGTTTATAGTTATGATCTAAATGCTCAGTTTGTTTTATGCTCAGTTTAGCTTAGCTCAGTAGCCTTTGGGCATATCCCTATTTCAGTTGGCTTAATTTCGTTTTAGTAGTTAAAATACTTAGACATTCATGTTTAATATAGCTCAATTTCCAGGCTGGTAGTTAACAGAATCTGCCTATTCGTGCCTTAATTCAGTTTCAGATGATATTTAATCTTATTAGCAGATTTGAGTTCATAGGTAGTTTCATATGACTACACTAAATACTCATGCTTCTGTGTGATTATAATGCACATACCTACTCTCAGTTCCTTTGTCTTCCCTCTGATAAGAATGCAACTGAGGCGGTTGAATATTTTGCTGGAAGTCCTAAATGAACGAAATTTGGTACTGACTTGAACATGTTTTCATTTAGGAATAACAAATGCTTTGGCCTTCTGATAATCTGTATACGTAAGCCTGAAACTGTTCATTTAGGAATATCTTTTGGTTCTCTTGGATTCATTGGTGTATACCTTTCAAGTATACCAAGTATGTTCTGAATATTATGTGTATACCAGCCTTTGCATATGTCCAAATTCTATACACGCCTAAGAACAACGAATGCTACATCATTTGATTCTGCCCATGTTTGAGTATCGCCTGTTCATATATGTGTGGTGGCTAATCTGTGTAGGCATGGATTATGCTTAAGTATACATAATATATATATATATATATATATATATATATATATATATATATATATATAATCTACGGAATTGTTTGAATTTGTATTTTTACGTTTAGACTTATTGATCGTATACTAATCTTTCTTTCATTTTTTTTTCTTTGCATGACCATCGCATATGAGTCCCTCGGATTCATCTCCTTCCGCACTCGATGTTGGGCTAAGCCTAACGAAATCCTCTTGAGTCATTAGTATTGGGCCTGAGCCCACACAGCAGCGGCAACAGCCCCAAAAAATGGGCTGAATTCCATTTAAATTATATTTGCTCTTTTATGTTATTTATTTTGTGCATTTAATTTGTATACTAACTGTTTTTTTTTTGTTTTTATTTAGTTTATATAAACCTTAATGATGTTAATAGATTTAGTTTAGTAAGGGGTAGTTAGTTTAAAGAAGACTAATAATTAATCCCATAAGCTTCGTTTTCTTCTTTTCACATTAAAGTTATTTATAGAATCTATAATATTTACTTCTAAAATAGTTGATAGTATAAATTAATAATTGTTTTTTTTAGTTAAAGGAATCATATTTTATTTCTTGTTATCTTAATTTCAAAACACCACTAATACGCAAAAATATAAATTCAAGCATATTTTATAAATAACCCTTTCAAGTTCAAATCAATCACGCATATTTTCTGCTAAGCATAGTTATCATAGTTAATAAGAAATGATAAAAAAAAAACTCACTTCCTTTCGAATCCTATTTATAAGCTTAGATTTTTCTACATTGCTATCTATAATCAAATAATACGATTTATTCAAAGTGCAAAACTGTCAAATCTCTTCTCAACAGTTATTATTTATGGGCAAATTATCATAAATCTTATATTAAACAGCATTTTATTTTAAAGTTTAGCAACATTTATAAATCTTCTTTAAATGACATTTTTTTTATCTTAACAATGCTTATAAGTTTATTTCATGCAAATTATCACATTTTCCTATAAATCTTATTAAATATTATCTTTTATTTAAGGCTTCATCAATATTTTCAAGTCACATTTAATTTTTTTTTCAGAATCTTCTCTTACACACGTTATTATGTTTTCTACTGAGTATTTTTTAAACAGCACTATTATACTTTCGCCTAAAACCTTAACAACATTCATAAATCGTATTTTAAAAAAAGATGGCATTTAAAGTCCCTTTTTTATAAAAAAATCATTATATTTTTTGTAAATCTTATTTTAACTGACATTATTTTCTTTTGAAACTATAGCAACTCCCTCAATTAATTAACCTAAGTTTGGTCGGATAACCGTAAGTTAACGGATTCTAAAGGATGCCTAACCCCTTCCCTTTAGGATAATATAGAGCCCTTACCTAGAATCACACTGGTTAAGCAGACTAATAATTGAGGTTTAGTTTTTAACTTTGCCTTAGTTAACCTCTAGGTGTCCTAATTCACCGTTAAATTAATTAGGTGGCGACTCCTTAAAATCAAAACAAAATAGGAATCACCAACACGTCATACTCCCTAAATTTAGCTTCCGGGTTAAAATGGGGTGCGACATTCCTCCACCATCTTAATGGTTCCTCCATTTTCTCATATATTGAATGCATATGTAGCACTATAAATAGAGGCATACGTTTTCATATGAAACACACTTGTAACACATTTTGGAAGAATAGTAAAAATCTCTCCTCTTTTGTCATTCTATTTCTATGGTTTTCATCCTTTAATATTGTGACTCTTTTAGCTTCATTTTATAACACGTTATCAGCACGAAGTTCTAACCAATTGAGATAGTAAAATGTTGTCAGTAGCATCCTTAAGTGTTGATAATACCGTGGCTTTATGCGAGGGTTCCAGGTAAGTAATACTCTTCAATATATTCACTGAATACTTTTGTAAACTCTTCAAGATAAAACACACTTTAGTCATCGAATGTTGAATTTTTCACGTTGCCATGTTTAATAGCCAAAACATCTTTTATGTTGTTCCATGTTTATCACGAAAGCTTATATGCCACATTTGGAATCCAAATTCAATTCACGTATGAAACAATCTTATATATGGATGAGTATGCTGAAGTTATAAACATGGATATTTTGATCTATATATGGCTGGATTCCCATTTTAGGAGTGGCTAATCTATGTTTTGTTATACTGCTTGAACATGTCCAGCTAAAGTCATGCCCTAGCTCCCCTTATTTATATCTTTTGAATTCTTCAAGTTATATACCTTTGATTCTAACTATGAGCAGAAACAAAATTGCTAGCACTTCGGCAGAACTTGAATAAAGAGAAATCATTATTGCTCCTGAAAAGCAATACGTGATGAGGCATCAAAATTATGGTTGATGCAATTTTTGATTACTGTCTATCAATATGTAAATTTAATATATCACGGTGCTACATATTAGCTCCTAAAGTAATAATTGCTTTGAAGTCAGGTATACTCTGAAAGATATGTTAGAGAAAATTTCTCTACATCATATTTATGCCTCGATTTGCTCCAGAAGTAACAATATGTTAAAAGAGGTACTAAGCTATCATTATTTGATATGATTAAGCCACTTTCAGATATATTTCATTCCTGAAGAATGAAACTTCTAATAAATATTACAAATACGGATCTATTCCCTGAAGTGAATGCGATAGTATGTAGTAAAGCTTATAAATATGGACGTGCTCTTGGTTGTGAAGAAATATTTCGAATATTCTATGCTTTACTCCCGAAATAGTAAACTCATAAATCTGCTCCCGAAGTAGCAAAACTTTTGTTACATCCCGTGTTTCCATGCGTTGGAAAGTGTACGAGTTAAATGATATTAGTAATGGACACGAGGTTATCCCCCAAGGTTATAGGTGATTAGATTAATGGTGCAGATGTGTTATAAATATCAAAAGTTAAACAAATATAAGAAAATAAGTTTCGTCGAGGTTTAAAATTTATTTGAGTGAAATACGGTCCAAGCTATGATATTCTGTATTTTGGACTAGGAAAGTGAACCGTCCAACATGAGGAAATTTATCTGAATCCGGAGAATTTGGTTATATTTAAACATGAAAAACAAGAATTTGGTATATGTGAGAAATGAAGTCCAAAAATAATTTGGGCCTTAACAAGTGTAATGACGGTGATTGGAAATTATATTTTATGTATGGCAAACGAGGTTGTGGACTAGTGTTATATTACATGGTCATGATAGTGGGTATATGAAGTATATAAAAAAATGAATAAATGATTACTTTTTAAATAGATTGAGATCAAGAAATTGATTATATAGGCAATCGATTAAATGATGGGATAAAGTGGGAAAGCAAGGAATTAATAATGGTATTAATTATCATTACATGAATAGTTGTCAATTGGAGGTATGCACGTGTAATAAAGGGAAATAACTAGCAAATGACTATGCTAAGTATAAGATGGTTAGGTGGAAACCTCTTGGAATTTATCTGCAAGGTCATCATTTATTGTAGGACCCGCATTCCACTAAGAAAGACTTGATTGCTATATGAATTAGAGATGATATGTCTTGTACGACTAAGGATTGGGGCACCAACAAAATTATGCAAGTACAAAAATATATTTCCATTTTGGAGAGGTTGTACGTGAGTTTCTACTTTGAGGCAGCAACAAAAATATATACGTCCAATCTTATATATTTCTATTTTGGAAAGGACACTGTTATATTTCGTATTTTTGTACGTCGAATTATTCGTAAGCTAATCGACATAAGTTAAAGACGAGAGATATGAAATAAAGTGCTTTTAATACTCGATTTTAATTAATGCACGATTTATTATAAATTGAGGTAAAAAAATATTAATGGAGGTTGGGGATTGATTAAATATGATTTATGAATGTTAGTGGATAGAAGACCAATTGGTTTGGTCCAAGTGCTTGGTACGTGTACCATTCTTGTATACTTAGACAAAGGGGACAATAAGACCCTATGGGTCCCACAAGAGAATGATAATGTTTATAAGAATGGTGGAAGAAATAATTACATGGTTGTAGCATTCCTTTTGGATAAATAAGTTGGAAAGGGCCAAAGAAAACGTAGCAGCAAACATTTCCAATTTGGAGGATCCAGTATAATAAAACTGTTCTTAGTTTTGAAGTCCAATTGCTCTAGGCCAAGCATTTGTTTTGGAGACGCTATTTGGACAAGAATTTCAAGTATGCAAGAGTGAAAATTAAGGTTTTCCTCCACCTATTGAGGTAATAATTCTCTTCTCCTAGGTATATTTAAATTCATCGAAGACATAGTTAAATTGTGAGATGAGAACTACGGAATTAATGACGGAAATCGGATAGTTGATATTGTTGTTTTGTTACTATTAATGTGGCTCGTAAATTTGGAAGAAAAACAAGTGCATAAGGTGTCGTATGCGAAGCGTATAATGGTCTGCCTATTGTATAATCTTAGATGTCAATGATGTGAGTGGGAAAAAGAATTAAGAGAGGTTGCTAGGTTGCTATTATTGTTGTTGGTATTGCTGTGCTAATCGGAGATTAATTGGAAGTTCGGGCTAGGCAATATATATAAAGGAAATGCTGCCCAATTTTCTCTAGAAATAACGACGCGTTCTTATAGTCGATTAACTAATGTTAATACAAATTCTCCCTTGAAGGTAACGACGTGACATTGGGGGAGGGCAAATGAATGATAACATAGCTAAACGACAAAGGTATGTGAGGCTAGTCCTTTCTTTCTAATGGCATGAATCCTATAGCATAAGTTCTTTTCCTCTTCATGAGTTCCTATTTTCCGGAAAGCTAGAAGCCTAAGTCCATAAATGCCTATATAAGATAAGATATATGATATGATGATGCCATATTGATAATGATGTTATTTATTGCTTACACTCACCTTATGTACTAATTCCTTCAAGGTGAGGCAGAATGTCAATAATTGCTCCATAATGAAATCGGGGGATCACGATCTTACGCCACCCCGATAGAGTATAGTTGATCTTGAGTCTTATGCATGTACCATGATAAGCATATTATGATAAGCATATTATTATAAGTATTTTTGATGAGCATGTCATGATCATATTACACCGCGCCTAGTTGGCCGGGCAGTCACCGCCAAGGCGGGCAGCTATACGGATACACCATGACCTTTTGGCATGGGCAGACACCACTAGTGGGCGCCATGAGATGGTACCCCGGACGCGGGAGGCCTGGACGCGGGCTAATGTTATTGATTATCACACCGTTCCGATATGGACGGGCAGCTTACATATTATGCATTTATGAGATTATGATGAGTATGAGTAAGACAGCATGCATTACTTCTTTTATGATTGTCATTCAGATTCAGATGTTTCATATTGATGTTCACATTATATTATCACTGTCTTTCTTCATTGTTTATGCCTCTCATACTCAGTACAATGTTTGTACTGACGTCCGTTTTCTTTGGACGTTGTGTTCATGCCCACAGGTAGACAGGGAGGTGAGCTTGGTCCAGACCCTTAGTAGCTGTCAGCTGATTGAGAGCACTCCATTGTCCGGAGGTGCTTATGATTCTTCTTTTGGTATATATGCATATTTTGGGCACGACGGAGTCTTGTTCCGTCTATATGTTTAGTATGTCAGTAGAGGCTCGTAGATACGCAGTGTGGGTCAGATGGTCTCACAAGATGTGATTATTATGTATATATTATTTTGATGGCCGAGAGGCAAATGTATATAAGTATTTATGTTTCTATATAAAATATGATTTTCCTACAATTCGTGTATAAAATTGGTAAAAGAGCACTAAATGAGTAAGATGGGTATTAGAGCGAGTGGTGCTCGGTGGCTAGCCCCGGGTACCCGTCACGGTCCCTAGCTGGGTCGTGACAACTTTGAACTCTACTCCGAATGTTGTAACCTCCGAGCTCTACTCCCCAAGTAGTAGAATTCTGAAATTTACTCTTGAAGTAGTAAATAACTCCGAGATCTACTCCTGAAGTAGTAATGTTGACACCCAATTTTGTCCCTCCTTTATTTAATTTTATTCACTCGGACATCTAAATTTATTGACGAGCTAAATACTCTATTTTCACTACTATTATTTTCGCTACTTTTATTTTTCAACATCATAAGTATTACTTTACTACAAATTTTAGATGATTCGTCATCATTTCATTTTTGGGTTTGGACTCGTTAAATTAATTACAAGACAACACTTTGTAAAATCCTTACTTTCTATATACTAATTACTATTTATCTTCATATAATAAATATTTGTACTAGTTATTAAGTTAGAAGCCCAAGAATAATTAAAATAGAGGAGGGATTTCAGCCAAATTAATACAAATACAATATTATCCCCTACCCAAATAATCAACCCACAATTTTAATACCCAACCCACCTTTTAAGTCCACTACTCAGCTCAGCAGCCCATTACTCTAAACTACCCGGACCAGCCCACTACATTATACGACCCGACCCAACCCAGTTCCTAAAAACCAACCCATTTCCCCTTTAACCTAAACCCTAATCCCTCACTCTCTTTTCTTTCTCCCTCAGCCGCACCCCCACCTTTTCTCTTCTCCTTCCTCTCTCCTCTCTCATTCTTCAACGAATTTGGTCAAACATAAAGGGCAAAAAACCCTTCTGACATTTCTGAACAAAAAGCTACAGAGATTCGATTTTGATTTTTTTTCAAAGGGGCTATTCGATTTCAAATCCCGCTTAAAAAATTCGAACAGAAACGAAACCCTAGCCTTCATCTCACTATAAATACATCTTGAAAATCTTAAGAAAGGGGACGGGCATTTTCCCTCACTGAGTCTTGAATTCTGGTCTGGATTATTTTTTTTAAATCAGAAACACTTCTGTCAAAATATAAGGTTCGGGACGAAAATTATCATCAAGGTTGTATCACTCTGAAAATAGACAATGTATTACTATATTTCACCTCTCAGTTTGAAACTTTAGTTACTTTAATCGGTTTCGGGTTCATTCGTGTTCGAGCGTAGATTCGAGGCCCCGATGACCTCAGTTCACTACACACAAAAAAGGTGAACTTCGACACACTTATTGTTTTAGTCGTTAGTTTTCTGTTTTAGTTGAAATCTTCGCCTATTCTGCTCTATTTTTTTTTTTTTTGGTAGCAGTTATGTAGTTTGCTTATCGTCATGTTATTTATTTGATGTTTGAGAGCTGTTTACGATAGAATATTAATTGGTAAAACGAATTTGAAGGACGTATATTGTGACTTGGAGGTTTAGACTAAATTTCCAAGACTTAGAATCTAGATGAAGTCGAATATACATAGGATATACAGTGGGATATCAAGGTAGGAAGAAGATATACCTTCTATATACATCTGATATACCCATCATGATGTGTATATCTTAGGTATATTGTATATGTGATTAGAACAGATCGACACTGAACCATCTCTCTATTTGTCTTTCATTTGTAGGTTTAAGTTTTCTGTTTCGATTAATGCTCATATGAAAACAGTGGCAGTGATATTGCTACTGTTAGTTTCAAGTGGAGTGCCTAATGTAACCAAATCTAGTTTTGGTTTAGTTGATTAATTCATTATTTGGATCTTACTATGAGTTTAGTTCATTAATTATGGGGTTAGTATGTCCATTAGTTAATTTCCAGCCAAGTATATGTCTGCCTATATGTTACTTGAACACTGGGCTTGGCATTTAAAATACTGGTTATGTGGTTTAAATAGGATTGAGAAACAACTTGTAATAAAGACTCATGCACGATTTATAGCCCTGTTGTTTTAGTTACCTGGATTTGCTCTGTATGTGTAATTATCTAGTAATATTAATGGACTAAACTCAACATATATAGTTGTTAGGTGTGTAGGTTTGTATGTCGTATAAACTCAAGAATGTGTGGAAGAATATGTTGTATCTGTTTCTTCATGAATACTGTCCATCAGGAATCTGCCTACTTGTATAAGGGATTGGTTTGATTGCATTATGCTGGTTTGGATATCTTGTTAATCAGAGCTGCTGAGAACACTTAAGCAGCACACTTGAAGATATATCTTGATTCAACCCTCGCTTTGTTTTAAAACATCTTACTCTACCCGCATTCTATGTGTGTCACCTTGTATGTCATTATTCATATTTCAGGTTTTTCATTCACTAAGTTCTATTCCCTGTTAACAAGACATTCATGTTTCATGCTCATTGTACGATTATCTGGGCTACTTAAATGTATGATATCTCTCTGGTAACCTTATCACCCATCCATCCACCTGAAACACTTCTCTTGAAGCATGTCATGACTTTGTTGCTCCTTCAATTTGACTCATATGGGATCATGTATGTTCGCAGTAGCACTGGACTTAGGCTTATGTGTTAACTAGTGCCTGGAGAGGTTGTTTGGTTGCCTAGATTCTGTACTTAAGACCATTCATTTCTGCCTTCTTCACAGTTCGAAACAAAAGGTTTATCATAAATTAAAATGTCGACCTTGCACTGCTCGTATTACACTGCCCCTTAGCTCTGAAATCTGGAAATCTGATTCGTTTTAAGCTATCTCTGCCTGTGACCAAACTGAAAACTGCTCCATTTATGTTGGGACTGCTTTATTCATTTCTCTGTTACTTGGATATATTATTGGACGCTGCATATTTTTTAGTAAATGTTCACTACCTTTGTCTGGTTTAGTTCTGCTATTTGGGTACCTGTTTCGAAGAGGGATTGTTGTTTACCTGGCTGAATCATTGTCGTATATCACTTTGGCTAAACATTGTTGACTAATGCTATTTGTTACTTACTGTTATGGGTTCCTGCTCAGTCACTCGTATGGCTGTTGAAACATCTTTTGTGGACATCTAATTCGAATATGGACCCATTGCATTTATTTAGCTTCTCTTCTTATTACTTATCTAATATATCAATCACAGGCTGTTTAGTTGAAATCTATTGACTTATTTTAGATTTTCATTACATATATTAAGTTTTACATATTACATACTAATCATTTTCTTTTATTTTTATGCATGAACATCGCATACGAGTCCAAGTGACTCGTCATCTCTTCCCGCACTCGGCGTTGGGAGAGAAGGCCCAACATAATCTCTATCGAGTCATCCCAATAGACAGGATCAGAATTCAGCAGCAACATACATAAATTGTTATTGGGCCGAAGCCCAGTCGCAAACAGATTGCAACAGTTCAAAATGGGCTGAGCCCATTCTCATTATATCTACTCCTCTATTTTTTATTTTTTGTGTGCATTTAACATGTATTGTATGACTAACATTTGTGCTTGTTAATTAAGATTAGTAACATTAAGGGTTTTAGTTTAGTAATGGGTAGTTAATTTCACAAATTACATTCATTTCTATTCTTAAAACTATTTGTAGTATCTATAACATTTATTTGAGTAATTGATTTTCAACATAGCATGACTACATCTTTTGGCTTAGGGATTATAATAATCTATGCTTACTATTTTAGAAACTTAAAACATCGCAAATCTTACACTAATGTTAGCTTACTCTAAGGAACAAAAGGCAAACTAATTCAACGAACAACCCTTTCGCTTTAGTTCTTTTCCAACACTTAGAAATACACATTGAAATACATATTTATCTAGAACAATTTTTAAAACTTTATTAAATAACTCTTTTAAATTTTAGTCATTTCCTCCACATATAAACATTACATGTCCCGCTTTCTTTTAGTTTATTTTTAACTAAACTCTTTTATGCAATTGCTATTTTCTACAAGTATTATTTTAAACAACGCTATTATTACTTTCGTCTTAAAACCTTAACAACATTTATAAGTCGTATTTCAAAATAGCATTAAAAGTACTCTTTTATACAAATTATTATTTTCTACAAGTTCTATTTTAAGTAGCATTCTTACATGTCTATCTATAACTTTAGGCATACTTATAAAGCTACTTTCTTTTTTCTATAATACTATATTCACACTTAGCCTAATTAATTATAAGTCCGGTCGGTTAACCATTGTTAATGGGTCTTAAAGGATGCCTAATACCTTCCCTTAAGACAAATTGAACCCTTACCTAGAATCTTAAGTTTCGCAGATCTTAAACAGAGTTAACTTTAAACATAACTTTAATGAACTTTAGGTGTCCTAATTCACCATAAATAATTAGGTGGCGACTCCTTAACAACAAACAAAAAATAGGAATCTCCAATATGTTGTACTTCTAATTTTGACTCCGGTTAAAAAGGGGTATAACAAGTAAGACCTTAAAATTTACTCTCGAAGTAGTAAACATTTAAAATTTAATCCCGAAGTGGTAAAACTTTAAACTTTACTCATGAAGCAGAAAGAATCGGTAAAATATTTGAGAAATATTCTGAAGCAATATCTTCTTGTGCTTGAGGAAAATAACGAGTTATTAATGAGTGTCGTATAGCAAGCACATTTGAATAATCAGGATTCATTTCCCGAAGTGAATGAAGAAATACCACAACCTTTCTCCTGGAGAGATAAAATACAAGGAATATACATTTTATTGTGTGGTATGAAATTAAGGCATTGCAACATGTACCTGTCGTATGTAGAAACATCTTGAATAATTTTATTAAAGTATCATTTTAAAGAAAAAGGAAGCAGAGTAAAGTGCTTTCTACTATAACCACATTGATAAATTATGGTTAGTTGTTATTGATTTCCTTGAAGGAAATAAACATTGGTGTATCCCTTTCCTGAAGGGTGTGATTACTATGTGATTGCTGCTTTGATACAAAATATTCAGATGTTAATGGCTAGTCTTCTTGAAGGAGATATTTGAAATACTGAAGTTAGAACTTAATGTTTACTTTTCGTAATTTACAATTTATAATGTCCATTTAATTACTGTTTCTTTCATGACACCAGTAGTGTCTAACCAATTTTTTTTTCCCATGATACTAGCAGTATCTACTCAATATTTGGTGATACAAAAATAAAGGACTCCAGAAGAGATAATTGTTTGTTTACGAGTATCATGACACCAACAGTGTTCAAATAATATCTGATTATGAAAAATAAATTAAAGTCTCTTGAAGAGGTTATACATGATTGCACCATTTATCCCAGATCGTAATTGTTATAAATCGTAGTAAACCTGAAGTTTACTAGCAATAAAATTGGTTATCACATTGGGACTACAAATGATTGAAAAATTAAATATTTTTAAGTTACTACGGGTAAGGAATATGTATATGAAACGTTATCCGAGTATGATGGATCACATGTCACAATAAACCAGAAGTTTATGACATAAAATCTCATGCAATATTAAACCAGAAGTTTACTAAAATAAATAGCACTCGTCATGGTAAACTTAAGTTTTACGGATATAGATAATTTTATTAGTTGGAAATACCATTTTGGTTGTCCTGATTTAAATCTGATGTGCTAATTGAGTATTAAAAACATATTGAAGGACTAGAAGATTCTTCAAAAATTTGTTTGTGTTGCTTGTTCTCATGATAAGTTGATTACACCAGCTAATGTTGGGACTGAATCCCCAAAATTCTGAAAAATATAAAAGGTGAATGTGGGCCCCTTCACCTGTAATGTGATGTCTTAAATAGATGCATCTATGAGACGGTCACATGTATGTTTATTGTCAACTGGCAGTTTGACATTTACGAAGTTGCTTGCTCAAAATGATTGAGTTGGAAGCACAATTTTCAGAATACGTAATCAAGACAATCATCTTGATAATGCTGGTTTATATCTAAGTTGGTTTGGCATTAGATGCTTCCATAATACAGCTAAACCATTGCTTATGAGAATAGAGTTTCAGATGTTGGTCTGAGATATGATATATTGCATACAACAGCATTTGTATGCTTCAGATCAATAAATTTTGATAAATTCTCCCCTTATATTTGGTTCAGGGTCAGGAACTAGATATTTCCATCTTTTAGCATTTGATGTGCGGTACATAATTAATGGATATACCATGATGCACACAGATAGATTTTCCCAAAGAAAATGGGAACATATGTCACTAAAATAAGGGGGAGAGAATAAGCAGCTAAGAAATATGTTGTGAATTATCATCAGTATGATCCTCAGATAATTCAAGTCAAATGCTAGAAGCATTTGCTAACCCAACTATTTCATATTTCATCTGCAAAATGCTCCTAATGTCCCTGAAGGACAGAGTCTACAACATGCATGGAGCATGGTAAACCAATCGGTTATAAATATAATAATCATTGAAAAAGGGAGGAGCAAATGATCATAATAAGGAGGCAAAATGCTCTTGAAGAGCCGACGACATACAACTTCATGAAACCTTATGCGAGGTTCAGGTACCTGAAAATGATGAAGTGATGAGATCTCAGTAAGTTATGTCGAATTGCGAACCGATACAAAATGATATCTTGTCGACGATATCTTTGATACAATATGGCACGCAATATTGTATAAGATTGTGAGGATCTTAGTACTACGTCTCTTAAAGCATGTTGATGTAGAAATAATTACCAAGTAAAATGATGCATCTTGATAAACGTAATGTTTATTGGACTAGCAGTCCAAACATCAGAAAATGTCACATTATTTATACTGATGGATGCTGTCACAGCCTATGTGGCTTACTTGATGAAATTTATATGAAAATTCCTAAAGGATATAAAATGCCTGAAGCATTTGGTTTTAAGTCTCGGGAAATGTATTCAATCAGATTACAAAGATCATTATATGGTTTAAAACAATCAGGGCGCATGTGGTATAATCGCCTAAGTGAGTACTTGATAAATGAAGGATATATAAATGATGCCATTTGTCCATGTGTTTTTATTAAGAAAGCAAAATCAGAGTTCGTTATAATCGTTGTTTATGTTGATGACATAAACCTAATTGGAACTCCAGAAGAGCCCCAAAAACGATTGAATATTTAAAGAAAGAATTTGAGATGAAAGATCTGGGAAAAGCAAAACTTTGTCTTGGTTTGCAGATTGAACATTTGACAGATGGGATCCTTATCCATCAATCTGCTTATACCGAAAAGGTTTTAAAAAGATTTTACATGGACAATGCGCATCCTTTAAGTACTCCAATGGTTGTTCGCTCACTTGAAGTGAGTAAAGATCCGTTCCAACCTCAAGGAGAAAATGAAGAGCTTCTTGGTCCTGAAGTACCATATCCTAGTGCAATTGGTGCACTTATGTATCTTGCTAACGCTACAAGACCTGACATAGCGTTCTTTGTTAATTTGCTAGCAAGATATAGCTCTTCTCCTACACGAAGACATTGGAACGGAGTTAAGCATATATTGCGATATCTGAAGGGAACTAGCGATATGGGTCTCTTTTATACTAACAAAGGCTATCTGTTTACATGCGGAGGTACTGCTATATCATGGCTATCCACAAAGCAGTCCATTGTTGCTACTTCTTCGAATCATGCTGAGATAATAGCTATTCATGAAGCAAGTAGAGAATGTGTGTGGTTGAGATCAGTGATACATTTCATCAGAGAAAGATGTGGCTTGAAGTGTGATACAAAAATACCCACAGTATTATATGAAGATAATGCTGCTTGCATAGCTCAATTAAAAGGAGGATTTATAAAAGGAGATAGAACGAAGCACATTTCACCAAAGTTATTTTTCACTCATGATCTCCAGAAGAATGGTGATCTTGATGTGCAACAAATTCGTTCAAATGACAATCCTGCAGATTTGTTCACCAAATCTTTGCCAACTTCAACTCTTGAAAAAATGATATTCAAGATTGGAATGCGAAGACTCCGACATCTGAATATTGGTCTTCGTCAGGGGGAGTGAAATACGAGTTGTACTCTTTTTTCCTTAACCAAGTTTTGTCCCATTGGGTTTTCTTGATAAGGTTTTTAATGAGGCAACTCTCAAAGCATATTACTAGATATGTGTACTCTTTTTCCTTCATTGAGGCTTTTTCCCACAGGGTTTTTCCCAATAAGGTTTTTAACGATGCACATCATCTATGGACATCCAAGGGAGAGTGTTATGAAATATATTATGGATGTCCAATACACAAATATAATGCTTCTCCTCCACCATCTTAATGGTTCCTCCATTTTCCTCCACCATCTTAATGGTTCCTCCATTTTCTCATATATTGAATGCATATGTAGCACTATAAATAGAGGCATAAGTTTTCATATGAAACACACTTGTAACACATTTTGGAAGAATAGTAAAAATCTCTCCTCTTTTGTCATTCTATTTCTATGGTTTTCATCCTTTAATATTGTGACTCTTTTAGCTTCATTTTATAACACTCTAGAAATTAAATAAAAATTTGCATAACTTCATAACAACAAAAATAACAACCAAACAAAAAAGTATACTAGTTTCCTTTTTGTACATGTAAAATGTGTTCAAGGGCCATATTTTAAGAACTCTTTTTAAAGAAAATTCTCTAAAAGTTGTCCAAATGGACCCAACAAAATCTCTTTTTCTTATTTGTAATGTAAAGTTAAATGTGTGCACCATGCCAAGTCTTTTTTTGTTTTAAAAGAGCATAGATCAAATCAAAAAAGAATATCATATCTTATGAAAATTAACAAAAACTATGATAAGTGCATCTGTAAAGCGTGCATCAATTCATGATTATGTTGAGACAACTTCAGAGATTAACAAAAATAAACGTTCAAAGTTCTTCTTATTTTATTTCTTTCTTTTCCATCAAATAACAAAAAGAGTAAAAAAAAGGAAAGTGGATGGGTCTTATGATCGATAAAGGACCAAATTATTATAGTAGGCGTTTGGCCATAGAAATCAAATATTTTTCATTTTATTTGAAATTTTTGAAGTTGGGGTTGAAGATAGAATTGCATTTGATTATAGTTTTGCAAAAAATATTTAGTTGTTTGAATGTACTGAAAGTGAAAGAAGTGAAAAAAAAAAAAAGTGAAAATAGGGATTTAGGTGCTTGTATTTGGAATTTTCACGGCCAACCGCTGATTTTCAAGTAAAGTGAAAAAAATTCCGGAGAAAAATGAACAATTCTCAGGGTCAAACGGGTCCTAATTAGAAGTCATGAAAGCATCGAGGCTCTATTGGACATGGAACAATTTCTTCTCCTTGGTCGATTCTAAGATTTTAAATATTGCACAATCAAGTTACTCATGTAAAAATATCTGTATATATACTACCTTTTTAGAACATTTTAGCTCGAACTTTAATCACATTAATGAGTCTTAAGTAGGATTGTTTTCCTCTAAAGGGTGTATTTGGAACGAACAAAATTACTTTTTATGAACTATATATGTTTTCCTAGAAAATATTTTTTCTGGAAAATAAGTGGTTGGTATTCACTTTTTTCCGGAATAATTTTTCCTACCATGCTCCTCATCTTTTTCTCCTTATTTGTTTCTCTGCGAATTTTGTCCGTGAAAATATAATGAGAATCCTAAATCAAATGGGAGATAGGTAATTCCAGTGAACATCTACGACTGTGTGAAAGAAGGTGTCACGACCCAAATTCCAAGGTGTGAAAGCACTAACTCCCACCAAGTCAGTAAGCCATCCACAACCCCATTTAAACAATTTAAGTAACGAATCAGGTGCGGAATTAACATACAAGTCGATTTTCAAGTCTTTATACCTTTATAATCATAAGAACATGAAATAAGTGTTACAATCCCCAAAACCTAGTGTTACCAGTACAAGAACGACAAGAATAAGTACAAGTCTGAATCACAATCTAAATACATAAGTTGTTTGGATATAGAAAAGACAGTACGAAAAGTAGAAGGGAAATCCAGTGCTATAGACCATCCGGTAGCTCACCCTGAATCCTCCTAGACAACTCCTCAACAGGCTGATAGTCGTGAGGTCCACTCAAACTAGGAACATAACTTGCACGAAAAAAAGTGCAGCAACGGTAGACTGAGCACGGAAAACAATGTGCACTCAGCAACATCGTCGATCGACCCTATCTTAAACGGAGACAAGGGCTGGCCTTCCGAATACTACTTCCACACGGACTGCTGTTAGTTGACTATATTAACAATAATTACAAAGTTCACTTTAATCATGAGTCCAAGCGAAGATTATAGCATCTAATTCCTCAAGTCTGATTAAGTATTCACATATCCAATCCAATAGAGTTTAAGCAACTAAGTCCCCAAATCCCAATCAAGAAGTCCAGTACCACAAGTCCATAAAGATCAATCAATGACATTAAGCAACATCAACACGGGATAAAGAACGATATGAAAATACAAGTGCAATGCAGCGTGAGTGATATACAATGCAATGCAAAATTCTTTTCCTTCTCTTTTTTCTCATCTCCCGTATACACAAGTTCAAATGTTAATGAATCGTGATCTGTAGGGGACTCGTGAGGTCCATATACCGGCACGGACGATCTCCACGTGCATTGTGCGGACAATCTCCACGGACTTGTGCGAACAGTCTCAACGCACTATCAATGATCAATATTACTCATGCAGACGGTCTCAACACACTATCACAATAAATATCACCCGTGCGGACAGTCTCAACGCACTATCACTGGGGAATATCCTTTATCCACTGCATACTAGCCAATATTAGGTTCACATTACTTGTCTTTAGCCATCGGGCTCATATCAATCAATCACTCCATCTGGAACTATTTTCCTTCGGACCCAAGAAGCCAATATACAATAAAGACTCAACCTTTATTCAATACAGGCCATAAAGATCCGATCTTTAACCATTTATGCAATAAAGATTCGATCTTTAGCTTCTTTATCACTTTTAAACGAGTAATCTGGAGTGATGGTGTCAACAAATCATGGATAAGACAGATAAGAAGCATAGATTTCAACAATATATATATACACACACAAGGGGTCTCATGCCCCAGTCACGACTGACAATCAATGTATACTATCAGCTAATGCCCAAAGCATAACATTCAGACCAACTATAATGAAAATTACGCAAATACCCATAACATGGCACTGGTACCCGATACGAGTGCTCGTCACCTCACAAGTATCGGGACCCCCTTTAATTTCCCCAATACTCACACTTATTAGGTTCATTTAAACCAAAACGATGCTTTAAAATAAGGTTCATAGTCTCAATTGCCTTGAATAGAAGTTCGAGAATCACAACGCTGCCTTGCCCTTTCGTAGAGTCTCTGAACGATCCCAATCTGTTCAAGCACGAATCATACGTAAGAATACGATTTAATCGATACCCATATCACCCTACAAAAGATTCGGATCTAGAAAATCAACCCAATAACCCCTTTCCAAACCCCAAAGGTCAAAATCATAATTTTGTAGGATTTTTTTTTTCTTAAGAGTGTATTTGGTAGGCACAAAAAAAATCTTTTATGAATTGTGTTTACCTAGAAAATATTTTCTTGGCAAATAAGTGGTTGGTTGTATATTTTTTAGTATTTAATAAGTAAGAAATATTATATTGTCCCAAGAGCATTTATATATAATCTACTAAAATACTATTGGGTCACGGTGGGGTGGGAAGTGAGGGGTCGGGTGTGGCGAGGGTGATGTGGTCAATAAGTGGGTGTGGCGGGAAGGAGACAATGAGCTTGGAATGCCACTTATGAAACTTATTTTCCCTACTCCATTAGGAAAGTCATTTTTCTTAAAGAGTTTGTTTTCCTAAAGAAAATATTGTCCAAAACGTTTTAGCCAACCAAACATAAAAAAAGTGAAAAATATTTTTCATATACACCCTAAGTCCAAAACAAAAGAAGAATATATTTGACCGGACAAGAGAGTCATTTTGATTTCTTATGTATACTTTCTTTAGAAACTAAGGGGAAAACCTTGTTTTACATTCTGAGGGTGACCAATGTCAACATCAAAAGTTTTTGATGTATCAAAGACAAACCATCTGATTTCTACTATTAAAAGTAATGTTCCACAAATTGACAATAACATATAAGAATACAAAAATTTATGTTTGTTGTGGACAAATAACTCCCCCTTCTAGTATACAACCCTAATAATTGAAATGAGTAGTCTCATTTATCACTAAAATGTTATATGCTCATATTTTGACAGATATCAAAGATAATATATACAAATGAATTTGAATATGAACTAGTTTAATTATATATCAAGATGGGACTACTTTATTTCATTACAAGGAAAATAAAGAGCCTTGTGTAACTCTTTTTATTTTCTTTGTTTCTTTTTCTGTTTATGTTATTGACTAATTAATTAACATGTTTCTATTGGTACAAAATACAGTGTCTGCAGTTATTATTTTTTTCTCATTCAATGTCCGACTATTCATATTAGAACCCGTAATTTTTTTCTCATTCGATTAATTCGAAGTTGCAACTCGTAAAGTCAGTTAAAGGGGCAACACTCCTATCAGAATTTTTTCTATACCCAGAGTTCAAACTGAAGACCTCTAATTAAGAGTGAAACGATCATACCCATCCCACCACAGTTCTGGAAATTGGCTGCGACTATTATATAAACTTCAGTCAATGTTAAAGTTAAGAAAATCTACAACGTGGTTGTATATATATATATATATGTTCACCATCAACCCGGCCCAATTCGGCCCGCTAATAGTTAGCCCGCCTAGAATCAACAAGGCTCACTCTCTACGGGGTCGGATTGGGTCCGACACTACAATATTATATACTGGTATTTGTTTTGAGTTCAACTCTCATTGTTCATTTTCATGCTCATGCCTCGAAAAAAAATATTAAGAATATCATCAATTTTGTCAATCTCAACTATCAGATGATCGATACCATGAAATCTATATATGTATTAACCAAGAAAATTTCACTTCTTATTTAATTTTGCATAATTGCTTATTTATGCATTTGTCCATCTTAATTAATCATCTCAAAGTGATAATTGATGCATGTTGCTATGTAATCTTTCCATTTCATATATAGTGTGCAATGTATTTACTGAAACTAAAAAAGAGTTACTGAAAATACATCTTTCGCAAGAGTATTAAAAAGAGTTGCACTTTTCACACATGCTTTCAATTTAAGACAAAAAATATACCTTAGAGAACTTACACTAACAAACTTTTCCTTTTTATTTTCGGAAAAGGGTCAAATATATCCCTGTACTATTGGAAAAGGGTCAAATATACCCTTCGTTATACTTTAGGTCCAAATATACCCCTATCGTTATATTTTGGGTCTAAATATATCCTTGCTCCGTTAAAATTATACAAGGTGGACACCAAATGTGACGTGGTATGCCACCTCACCAGCCCACTCATTTACCCTCCTCTTCTACTTCTTTTGCCCCTTTACAACCACTGCCACCACTAACACCACCACGCCACCATCTCCACCTTCACTTCCTCTGCCTACGTCAACCTTAATTAACATTCCAGCCATGTTGAATCTACTTCCGCCTCCCATTCTTCTAAACTTGTTTCCGCTGCTACTTCTTTTCAGCCATAAATTCAAAATCTCTTCTCTTGCACTTGTCAATCTCATATTCTTAACTATTTTAATGTCAATTCCTACAGAACTAGTTCTGTCATATTTAGAGTTATCTCTCTGCCATTCTTTTCAGCCATAGCTCAAATCCATTTGATGAATAGGTCCACCCAACTTCGAAGAAGTAATTTGCTTTTTAGAATTTTCTACGAAGAAATGTTTATGATGGTATAACATTAATGTAGACTTGTTTCAAAGGCTTGGAACAATTTGTGTGATGAAGTATGATGGTATATATATGCTGCTTTTCTTTTTTGGTTGTTGAAGAGAGAGCCCTTGATTTCGCCGGAAACGATTTGCCGCCGATGTAATCGAATGTGGCGTTGTTGAAAACAGTTCAACGGCAACCCACTTTCTTTTCAAAGTAAATTGTTCACATGGTGGAACCACTGGAACTAATTTAACAACATATATAAAATTTAAAAAATGTTCAAAAACATTTTTTCTTGTCTGGTCTGTGAAACTCTTCGCCAGAATCATTTTCCAGTTGAGATAGTAGTGTGGTGGTGCTAGTAGTGGCAGTGGTTGTATAAAGGGGTAGAAGATGACAGTGGTGGGTGAAGAAGTAGAAGAGAGGGGTAAATGAGTTGGCTGGTGAGATGGCATGCCACGTCACATTTGGTGCCCACCTTGTATAATTTTAACGGAGCAAGGGTATATTTAGACCCAAAGTATAACGGTAGGGGTATATTTGGACCTAAAGTATAACGAAGGGTATATTTGACCCTTTTTCAATAGTACAGGAGTATATTTAACCCTTTTCCGTTTTATTTTTGAACAAATTCTTCGACTCATATAGTTTTTCAGTGTCGTAATTATTTGCCAACTCCGTGTAGGACTACTCAAAATGGAGAAAGAAACAAATAAGTAGTTGATGTTATGTGAAACTTACACAAGAAAATAGATCACAATTTTGAAAAAATAACAATAACAATAATAGGAGGAAAAAGCTTATTCCGCACGTAAGAGGTGACAAAACTTCATACAAGACCAGAGAACTAAAATGATATAGGTATAATGAAAACGAAAAAAATTAGTTTCACAACCTACGACTTGTTATGGCTTTAAAGCATAAACTTTAATTTCGCTACATAAAAGTACACTCAAATCTCTTGATGTATTTTCATATTTAATAATTATTTTTATAGCATATGCCTAGCTTATTGATGTTACTTAATCCAGCCACCCGAAACATCCGAGCAGAGAACACATCAATTGCAAATTGCATTCGACGCTATGCATGCTCAGGTAACAGCCAATGTTGTCAACTCTCTTGTCCATCTTCCCTACACTCACGCCATGCACTTTGCTTGTTTTGAAGGCAGAGAAAGCGACTGCGGCGAATGTGAAAACTTTTGACAGAAATCGAGATGCTCAAGTTGAGGCCGATGCAGCTATTAAGTTGTTGCTGCTCAGGCTTTTTTTTTTTTTTTTGGAAATAATTGGGTTCTACATTTAATATTTATACATATTTTATGAATTTCATAATATAAATACATTTTCTAAGAAAAAGCTACTCGGTTCGTCTAAACCCGTATCCAACCTTCTAGCTCTACCTCTGTTCCTAGTTGAATAAGGTTCGATTTTTAAATAATTTTTTAAATTGATGTCACTAAAATTAATTAATTAAAAGAATGTCATAGAAAAGGTATTATAAGGCTAAACCTGAAAGATTTTACTACTACTATTATTAAGTACTAATAAGAAGAATGATATAAATAAATCATAAATAAATAAATAAATAGTGCAATAAAAATAAAGAAATCCTAAAGGAAATGCTACGAGGTTCATGATCATCTCACGCCTCTTTTCATTTTTGGGTTTTAAATTTGTTTAGTTTTCTGTCTATTTGGAAACTATCAATTTCTACTGGGGTTTTAAATTTGTTTAGTTTTCTTTCTATTTGGTCCTAAATATCAATTTTAATTTCCTGATATTCCCTACTCGCGGTGTACTCTCGCAAATCCACAATCTGCTGCTACTTTAATGGTTTAATTCTAAAACTCCGACTCTTCTTTTTTTTTTTTTTTTTTTGCATTTTTTAGTCATGTTTCAATCACTTTTCTTTTTCTCAATGTAGAGGCCGAAGAAAATAAAAGTTGGGAAGACAAAGGTGATTCGAAGAGATGTTGCTCAAGAGGAATATGATGCTCAAGAGGAAGATAATGCTCAAGAAGATGATGCTCAAGAGAAATACGGATCCCAAGGTGTAAAGGTATGACTACATTTTCAATATTTTTGCCCTACAAATTTTTGTTTTCTAGTCCTTTGGTTTGCAACTTAGCAAAAAAATATTTGTTCCTAAATAAACATCACTTGGTAATTCAAGATAAAAATTGGTAGGTGGATTATACCCTCATAATGTTTTGGGATAATTTTAGAAACCTCCTAAGAAGTTTTGGCTTATAACACAAGTTTCCTTGTGATTTTAAATAATATATAAACCTCCCGTATTTGATATGTAAGTGTAACAAAATATCTTGTAGTCTGAAATGGACAAGTTTGCCTTTCTGTGACAATTTTACGTCTTCTTTCTTATTTATTTATTTTTTCGAGAAAATACGTAAGAAGTTGGGAAATTAATGCATTAAATAAATTGTAAAGACGCTAGACAAAAGTAAACATAAAACATTAATCTACAAATAAAACTAGTATGTGTTCTGTGACATACTTTTCTGTTTGGTCATAGTTCCAATATGCTTTTCATTGCAAGAAAATATTCAAATCAAATACTTTTTAAATAAGGCCACATTAAATTAATTCAAACTAATATTGTATATGCTTTCATTCAGCAAAATATAAGATTACGACAAATGAATAGAATGTAATTTCATTAAATCAACACAAACAAATGCATAGAGCATAAAAAACTAATATTATATATGTTTTCATCCAGCAAAATATAAGACTATATTGTTTTGTCGGTGTTCACTTGATCGTCCAAAAGTTCGAAAGTTTGCCAGAAATTTGTTTTTAATCTTATATACCCTAGGTCTTTATTTATGGTGTATTATGGAAAAAACAAACGATCCCATAATCAAGAAACTAGTAATTTTATCTTTCCAGAATTTGCCTTATTAAATCCTAAGTGAACAGATCACATTTGATGAATTTAGTTAATTTTACTTGTCTTTTGTTGTAAATATTTAGTTTATTTTTTCAGGATACTTTTTGTCTTGCATTCCAACTTCCTTACCGTCGACGTTTTCGAGTTAGGGCCTAGCTAGATTTCTCTCGCATCCCGCCTCTATAGTATGACGAGTCTCCATATGCAGTCTACCTCGAGTCGGATAACGTTTACATCTTCGAGAGGTTGTTGGGAATTTGTCCACCGTATCCTCATCTGGTGGTACTTCCCCCGAGAGGGCATGGGGTAGCTTCAACCGGCCCACCGAGTGGGTCCATCGCCCCACGGTCTAGGGAAAATGAGTTGTTGTGCCAGCTCTTCATGATGATGCTGATGCTCATAGTTGCGGCTACTTAGCCTAACAATCAGCCTTTAGAATGACTTAATTCAGATGCTGAGGATGGAGATGCAACCGATGATGACTGAGGCACCCACTCATGGTGTTCTACATTTAGAGTTTTGAACTACTCTTTGAACTTGTTGTTATCTACTCTTTGAAATTGTGTTTACTACTTGAAATTTTATTATCTACGCTATTAACTTGTGTTAACTAATGTTAGAACTTTAATTATATCGACTCTGTTTGAACAATCATATCTAATATCACTAGGCTCAAAGAAATTTAGCTAATTTATATATCGCAGTTAATTTTTTTTTTTTTATGTAAAGAAGAAAAAATCAACAAGAACAACGAAAAGGAAAGAACTTAACAAACTTGATATTGATGGCACAATCTTGAGGAATAAAGGATCAAATCAGTAAAAACAAAAAAATGTAAGGTAAAATCTTGTGCTACAGGATATGAATTAGCAACAGATTTCAACAACAAAAAATTAACTCAGGAATAGATTCCTTGTCATACTAACAAGTTTCTAATTCTTAAAAAATACAAAATTCAAATGAACATAGTTAAGTATAGAAATGTGCTTATTAAGATAAATATGAAGTTAATAAGAAAAAAGATTGTTCCTTTATTTTGGTTTCATTATTCTTTCAAGTATTTCACGATTTAAATATTGTTTCAAAATAACATAAAAATTAGAGAAAGTATATCTTATTCCTAATTACACAATTACAAGGAGAAAGAGCACTTGATTGGAAAAAGAATAAGACATCGTATTTATCATGCCAAGAGGACAGAAGAGCCTAAAAACAAGATCAAAGAAGAAGCGTCGAAATATTTACATTTGCACATAATATTACAATTAAAAACATATAGATAATATCTTACCATTTAATAGGTAGCACTAACTGCATTTTGACCTGTAAAGAACACCAATCACATAAGTTAATTGATAAACAGAAATATGCTCCGACTACAACTATCACAAGTATGCGATACGCTCAAATTACACCTATTAATGGTATAACGCGGACGTTGTCAAATATAGTAACCCAACAAGGTTGGGGTCGAATCCCACAGAGAACAATATGTAGGTGATTTAAGCAGATTAGGAATTATCACTAACAATAGATATGCCCGAACGCATCAATGGTGGTTTTTGATAAGGTTTTTATAAAATATGGAAATATAAATTCTAATCTAGAAAGCAAGTAAATTGATCAATGGCAACAAGAATAGAAGGAGGGAAACTACTTCTCAAGTAACGATCCAATCTATTTCACGAATTGTAAATAATAGCAAGTTTATGTTATTTAGCCTCGGATAATGACTCTAAATTAACTTCTTCCGAAGATTAACTAGACTACCCAATTGAAGATCCCTCAAGCAATTAGGAGCATTAAGAACACCCGAATATGGCTACAATTGGTATTGCCTATTCCTAGGTCAATTTCCATTAGATGAGGGTTAACGCCCCAAATTCATGTTAATTATCCTATCCCAACTCCGTTTTCCCTCTTCCGAGTTTCAAACAAAGTAAATGGGCAAGTTCAAAGGTTAGCTAACCCCTTGAAAACATTCAAGAACAAGAATAATTAAAATAGCAAAACTTACTTGATTAAGAACAATGCAAATGAATAAATAAGCACAACAAGAGTGTCAATCTTAATTGTCACCAAGAGATTTCCATCAACAAGGATTAAAAAGAAGAAAGAACAATTTTTGTAGGAACCCTAGCTTCCAACTTGTGGGAGCTGCCAAAGATATCTGATGTTTTGCCCTAATTTTCTATTTATATGAACTGGAATGGAAGAAATCGTCAAATCCCAGGTTCTGGTTGAAAATTCCCGAAAAACCTTCAGTGCGATCGCGCCACGTCACTGCGCGATCGCGTGAAATTGCTTCGTTTATGTATCGCGAACGCGTGAAGAAGTATCGCGATCGCGCAGAGTCACGAACGCGCGTGACCGCGAACGCGTGAACTTACTGCGCGTTCGCGCAGAGTCACGGACGCGCGTGACCGCGAACGCGTGAACTTACTACGCGACCGCGCAGAGCAATATTTCGCCAATAATTTCCAGAACCTCCAGTTATTTCCAGTTTTTGCAACTTTTTTGCTTGTTTTCCATACTTAGGCTCTAGGGACCTCGTATTACCTGAAACATGACAAAAACTACGTAAAATGACATAGACTTGCTTAAAAACAAGTAAAACTTATAGTTAAAAAGCATCGATAGTGGCATAAAATCACGCCACATCAGTATGGAAGAAGAAGTTGTTGATTCTATTTTTCAAAAATATAATTAAATAGATAAAATGACAAAACAAGGACCTCATCAGTGATCAGAAATTAAATAAAAATAAACTAGTACAAAGTCATTCTCTAATCCATCAAAAACTTTCTTATTTCTTTCCTTCCACAGAATGCACATAATGACTAAGGGGAAGCATCTCATGTGTTGCACCTACTCCTCATTCATCTACAGGTCTGGCTATGCAGTACATTCCTTTATTTTCAAATTTTACTTATCACAACATTGTCTGTTGATCCTTTATAGGAACATTTTACAATGTATGTAGTTATATGTAAATACAACCCCGAACGCATGAACAAACAGGTGCCTCGAGAAATTACCTATGGCCACTTAACTTGAGTAGCATGCTATCACCCGCCAGAATTTCCTACTTCTAACGTTTGAGTTTCTCTACTTGCCCAAACCCTCTTTGCCAAACTGCATCCTCCCCTTATCCCTGCTCTTTCTCCCCTACGGATCGACTCCCTACCACAATCTCTTTCTTCCCTCCACCTCTCCCTATGCGCTGCAATTTTCACTTTCGCAAGATTGTGTTAAATACTTTTATACCTTGCCACACTATTTTTTGGTTTTTAAATTTAACAAAGTTCAGTTTATGTCTAAACAAAACGCAAATCATTTATACCACACAATCAAGGTACTGATAGAAACTTATGAAACTATATCTATCCCAGTCCATTTCCTAAAGCCGATAGGAGATATTTCCTCTAATTTTCGTGGATCGTCTTGGGCTTGTTCTCATCCTGACATGGAACCACTACATCGATGGTGCAGAGTATAATAATCTGCACCAAAGTTATCAAATTAAAAAAATATAATGCACTAAATCAAGGTTCACGGTGCAGAGTAATCTTTACAACACTTATCAAATAGAAAAACATAATACATTGAACAAGGTTCATGACAAAATTGCACCAATTAAAACACCCGACCCATGTTTAGTATTAGTTGTAAATTTTCTCAAGAGTATTGACAAATAACAATCGGATGATCTACATAAGAATGATGCACCTAAAATCAAATAATAGAAAATTCACAAAATACAAGGATTATAATAAGAAATATCTAAAAAGATAAAATAGACAGATTATCAAAATAGATACATTACCTAGTTCTCTGCATCTAAAGAGCAAATGTCATAATTTCAGAACCTGTTGGAGCTTAAGAAATGTTTCTTTAGAATCAATGTTAGAAATTAATAAGATAGTGAATATACCAATAGCGCCAAGAGTATCAGACACCAAATGATTATATTAATTGCACGACGCTTTGGAAACCATAGCCAATCAACTGAAGTTTTAAATGATGGTTTGTCATTTGATTAAGCACCTCGAAGAATGAATCCAAAATATATAGGTGTGATTTTCTTAGTACTGATGAATGATAGAGGTCTATTGTATAGTAATATCAGCTTGTGGAGTAATCAACCACGAAACCCTGCTTAACAAGTTGAAGTCTGGAACCTGTTAAAGATAAAATCAGGTATAGTAAAGGTCAGTTCAAGCAAGTACATCAACTTGGTATATGTTGAGTGTGGAAAGAATAGAGTTAACCAAACTTCTTGTGTTGCAACTTACAACTCAATTTTGATTATTCTTCTTGCATGACATTTAAGTTAGGCTTAATGCATATGCGGCCCCTAAACTTGCACCTTTTTTTTCATTTTGGCACCTCAACTAAGTGTTGTTCCTATTGAACCCTTGAACATGAGCCTCAAGTGTGTTTATCAAACACAATCCGACTTACATAGCATATATGGTGAGTTTCATTTTTTTAGCTTGCTCGTGAATGTCAATCGCATCCTACATGAAAAATTCAACCAATTAAAACACCCGACCCATTTTAATTATACACTGTTAGAGTCCTGATTGTTTCACATCAGATTCTCACAGACGTTAAGTGCATAGATTGTGTTCTTTTTTTATTTTAAGAAAATGCATAGATTGTAATCTGGTTAAATAGTTTTGGATATTCAACCCACGATCCATTTTTCAGCACTTCAACATAACCAAAGGAACTAATTGGAGTATCATTAATCACAATAGAAAAAATCTGTACATACGTCATTAATAACTGGATAAATCAACAAATACTTTTGATGATACGATATCTCAGCCATCATCGGTGAACGTTTTATACCTGCATCTAGAATACGATCTGCAACATGAAAAGCAATGTTTAAATTCTTCCTAGCAATTTTTGCAGACTATATACAAATATATACCGCAATATATTTTATGTAGAGTTATATCCTTAGCTGCCTCGATTAACCTTTTACAGATCAAATTATCGTTTATCCTGTAGGAACGACAATTTTTTTATAAGGATCTTGTACGAACAAAAGTTTTAATAATATACTAATATAATAAACAATTAAAAACAAATAGACAGATGGTTTACCTTAAATATTCCATGTTAACAAGAAGTTGTTCTTGGATGTCTTCAACCTCCTCAATCTTAAAGTAATCTAGTTCACTTCGATAATTCTTCAAAAAAAACAAAATTAACTTCTTTACATGAAAAGAAGTTAAGCAATACAAATGCTAGATATACTGCACAATAGAACTTACTATCTTCAACGGGAACATCTTCCTATCCAATTTAACAAACTTTCCTTTACACCATCAATCCCATGTGTTCCCAGTTAAATCATAAAACTCAAGCTTAAAGAGCCTTAACACAGTACCAATTGTTCCAGCTCTTTGAATCGCAGTACCAATTGCTCCATCTTCTTGAATCGTGTGGTCTAATTTGACCAACTATATACCTATAACATTTTTTTTTAATTAAAACTACAATGAGATAAACAAATCTGATAAATTGGAAAAGACTGATTTTCTTTACAATTCGACGTCTGACCCCATGGTCTTCGAGTCGACCACTACTAAATTAAAAAAAAAAACACGGGGACTTCACAATCTGGGGAATTGGTTGCGATGCAAAATGGGGTAGAAATAGAGTCTTGCACAAATTCAGAAGATGAACAACAACAAGAAGGGGAAATTCAAGTGGTGCCGTTTGAAGGATAGTCTAGCTTGGTCCCTCAACAATGGTTGCTTGAGGAAACTATTCCAGTAACTTCCCAAGAACAGATAACTGAATAAGAAGCCTCTTTATGGGTTCATCAAAATATTTTAAAATTGAGTAAGATATATGGGGTGGAATTCCAGGGTTGTGAATGGTAAGCTCAGTCTTCACTAATGAAGATAGAAAAGAGAAGGCAGTCAATTTCTGATGAGAAGACCTTTGGATGTTTGCTCTACTCCTAATCCTAAAGGGTTTAAAGACGTGCAGCCCTGAAGTTTGGAGTAAAGTACAAAGACGGTGGCTTATGAAGTGGCTATGGAGATACAACAAGGAATAACATGCTCTGTGGAGAGAGATTATTTTTTAAAAATATGTACAAGAAGGAAATTGGTGTTCAAATCTTGCCAGGCTAGCTTATGAAGTTGGTATTTGGAGGTCAGTTGGGAACTTATGAGAGGAGTTTTATTAAAACACCGGACTCAAGATTGGTAATGGTAGAAAAATAAGTTTTTGGGATGATGATTGGTTGGGACGTTGTCCTCTAAGGACACTCTTCCCTGATCTTCACAATCTGTCTAGCACACCTAACACATCAATTATGGAGGCATGGAACTAACAAGGATGAGATCTAATCTTCAAGAGAGCTTTAAATGATTGGGAGATTGTAAGAGTCGCCGAGCTACACAAGTAGGGACGGATTCACTTACTTAGAAAGGAGGAAACAATCTCAACTTTTCAGTGAAGAGTGCTTAATTATTTGCTAAGCAGCTCCATTCTTTGACAAGGTAAATTTTATTTAAAAAAGTACCAAGATGGTACAGGATACAAAAGTTCGAATACCACCATTGACATAACAATATTACAAATCTCTGATCTCTTCTAGAAAGTTCAAATATTGCTTCATATTCAGTTGTTCACAAAGTGACTTGGCCTTGGAAACAAATTTGGATGGCAAATCCCCCTACAAAGTTTCATGTTTTGTCTGGCTTGTAGTTAACAAGGATTTTTTAACTCATGAAAATTTACAGAAGGAGGGATGGGATTTGGTGTCCAGGTCCTCTGTAATGAAGCTCTATAACACAATAGTCATTTGTTCCTCCATTGTTAAAGTGACTGATCATCTGTGGCAGTTGTTCTTGACATTGGGGAAGGTGCAATAGGTAATGCCAAGGAATACTATTGACCTGATGAAGTGCTAGAATTTAGCAGGGAGTAAAGCAAGGAATAAGAAATGGTGGAAAGTCATTCTGGCTTCTATTTGGGGGACAATGTGGAAAGAAAGAAATGCCCGGTGTTTTGAGGGCAGCCAAAACTCTTTACAGAAGATCAAGCTCAATTGTATTTTGTCATTGCATCTCTGGTGTAAAAAATATCTTGTAGAGGAGTCTGAGTCAATATTAGAGTTATTGGAATCTTTGTAAGTAAATACATTTTAGACTCATGGATCTTTTTATAAATCTGGTCCAAACACAGAATTTTGTGCTTACGGATATATTGTTACCTTTCTAAAAAAGAGAAGTAAAATATGTTTTTTGAAATAGTAAAATTTTTATTGAAAGAAAGTATCAATATGGTACAATTAGTACAAGCCTATGTCACTAAAATTACCTATCAGCAACAAGATTCTCAGAGATGACTAAGAAATAGATGTATGGAATTTTCTCGTCATCAAGATACACTTCGTCCCTGAAGAAGTCATCATCCTAGATTGAATTTAATATCATCTGCTTGTGAACTCTTAATTCATGTAGCATCTTCTCTAACTAAAAATAAATAAATTAGTACATGTCCTCCTGAAAATTTTAAAATAAAGATAGTATTAATATTGAATACCTCTTTCAACTTTGCATTTGTCACTTGCGGTGTAACTACCCAAGGAGTTGGGGCATGCCTGAAACGACACCAACTTACGTCGCATGTAGTACTCAATCGCATCGCCTCAGAACAACTCAATTTTGTTTCTTCTAAAGTAACAATAGAGTTGTAAGTAGGACATGGGGGTCTGATTACTCCATACATCATTCCGTAGGCGCTGACAAATAAAAAAATAAAGACATATGAACAAACTGACTACAAGGATGTAAATGTACAATTTACATATTTTTTTATTAGTAACATAAATATTTGTTGATAGAGACGCCCAAGACATGCAAAAGTACAAAATGTGGTTGATTGAGCAGATCGTTAGAAACACAAAACGATGATAGCCATTTTATTTTCATATTGGACTATTTACAGTCTTATCAATTTTAGCTATAACAGACTTACCAAAATTTTGCTTTTCTAGCATTTTCTTCTCTGTAAATTCAACCTTTCGGTCTGCCTTTTGCAATTTCTCTATTTGTTGCTTCTTTTCGTCCTTTAGGCGAAGCTGTTCTTTCTTTGACCATCCTCGTTTTTCTCGTTGCTTCATCTCTGATATTTTGCTTTTGAATTTGTGACCACTTAGAAAATTTAATTATAATTTTTAATAATAAAATCGACCCCCCACCAGGCCTGACCCAACTAAGCCCAAAAAACCCACAACCAGATTAGCGGGCTGGATCGGACGCCACATTTTATCATCAACCTAGAATCAATTCGGCCCCTTAACGGTGAGCCCGACCCAAAACTAATAGGACTCACTCTCTTGGAGGTCAGGTTGGGCCCCATACTGCAATACTATATAGGAAAAATTACGTGTTATAGCTACTTTTAGTACATAATTAGTGATATTAACTACCTTTTGTTTTAATTACTAATAATAACTAAATACTTTTTGAATTTAACTAATATAGCTACACAATAACTTTCAGTTACTGGTGCGCAAATACACCTAAAATTTAGCACCCCCAATCCCATATCCCCCTTTTAATGGTAACAGTATTAATCACTCAATATACATTACCATTCTCTCTCCTTTTTCATAAATTTTTGACTTTCTCTATTCTCACTCACTACCCATTTCAGATTTTTCATTTCTCAAATCCCTAAAAAATTCTCTCTCTCCTTCTATCAACCACCATTACCACGGGTGGCGGCCACCCCTCTCTCAAAAAAATTTTGGTTTCCATGATTTCAAGCTTTGTGGACAAAATTAAACATAAGAAAGCAATTAACCTTTCCATTTTCTTTTTTATGTGAATGATGTTCCAACTAGAATGATCATTCATTATGGTTGTGGGCTTATCTCCCATTGTGGGCAAGTTGTAGCTGTAAATGCCAAGACTTTTGGGCTGTGGACCAGTGCCCATAAATTTGGACCGAGTTGCATTTGATCTGTGACTAGTGTTTTTTTGGTGGTCTAGGGTTTTTTAGGGTTTTGAGAAGATGAAAAATATATGTATTTGTGTATGTTCTATGATATAGCTACCAATTGTTATGGTTGTTGGTGGTTTATTTATGTAAGTTTTTCTATATTTTTGTGTATTTTTTTCAAATTAATTCCATCAGTTCATCTAGTTTCAAATGAGTGACGAAAATACATTGTAAGTTTTCTATATATTTGTGTATTTTGTTCAAATTAATCCATCAAATACATGTGTGATGCAAATTGTTACTCACACAAATACATGAAATTTAATATAAAAATACATGGGGTTTGATTAGTAACTTCAAATACATTGGTTATGCTATCAAATACATGTGTAAATCAAAATGAAATAAATATTGGAAACTTCAAATACATTACCGCTAAAATACATGGGTGATGCAAATTGTTACTCACATAAATACATGAGATTTAATATAAAATACATGGGGTTTGATTGGAAACTTCAAATACATTGGTTATGCTATCAAATACATGGGTAAATCAAGAACGAAATCAATATTGAAAACTTCAAATATATTGGCTGTTGAATGTTTTCAAATTTTGAATTTTTGATTTTTTATGTTTGAATATTGAAGATTGGATGGAGGAATAGAAAATGGTTATGGAAAGGTAATCTAAAATCTGATTTTGTGGAAGGGTATGGTAAAAAATATCAACTAATAGCTAATTAATTGATCCCACCGTTATGGCCTTAAATCAAGGGTTTATTTTTTACTGTGTTACTATGTATTTATAAGCATCAAATACATCCGAAAAAATACCTTAATTTGGAAAAACATAGCTACAAATGGTAATTTTTAAAAGGTAGCTATAAACGATATGAAACTACCAAAAGGTAGTCATTTTGTTAATTTTACCTACTATATATTCGTTTTGACTTCAACTCTCATTGTTCATTTTCATGCCCATGCCTCAAAAAAGAATATAAAGAATCTCATCAATTATGTCAATCTTAATAATCAGATGATTAATACCATGAAATTATATATTTATTAATCTAGAAAATTTCACTTCTTAATTTATTTTGCATAGTTGTTTATGTATATCTTTTCTCATTTTAATTAATCATCTCAAAGTGATGATTGATGCATGTGACTATATGATCTTTCCATATCATATGTAGTGTGCAATATATTTTGTATGTGTGGTGTTGATAGTTGATGCGGCCACATAACCTTCACATCTTTGTATCAAAACTCACAAATAAGACACATCACTAGCTATTTAAAAAGTCCATCCAAAATAAAATATTTGCATAACTAACACATCACTAATCAGTTTTTCTTTCTTTCTTTTTTATAATTTTTTATGTTTTACTTTTTATTTTTTCTACAAATTTCAATATTTTCTAAACGAAAATAAAATTACAACTTCACTATTAATTAAAAAAAATTGGGGTCTCAAGTTTTTAAGGCCTAAAGCAAAGACTTTTATTGTGGAAAAAGAGCTTTCAGAAGATCTCTTTTTAGCTTTTAGTCATATAATAAAGAGTACCAATAAAACAAGAATTATAGAATACATATACATGTGAAAAGAAAAAATAGAAACACCCAAAAGAAAGAGTCATATTAGTGAAAATCGAAAACTACAAAAATAAAGTCATGTTTTAGGATACTGATTTGTCTTTCAAAAGAAAGAGAAAATTTTACACAAAAAATATTTTCGTTTTAAATAAGTTAGTATTTTTCTTAGGCTATGAATAGTTAATTAGTAATATTTTTATTTTATTTTTTTATTTAAGAAAATCAAAAGCAAAAATAGGACTAATTGGGTAGTGCCACCCTACAAGATTCTTTATCCCAAACTATCCAACTCATCATTGGTTTTTGTCTCCATATGCACTATCATATACTCGAGACTTATTGTGCATTTTTCATTCCTTGTGCACCAATTCACAATACATATAGGATACAAATTGAGAGGATAAACATCATATACACTCATACGTCCTCCATATATACATACACAAGCACACAATTTTAGCAAGTTTCAGGTTCATCTCAACGAAACATAAAAAAATAAATCGATTTGAAGTCCAATTCTACCTCTCTTACTTTCTATTATCCGCTTATCTTGATTATGATTGAAACATGACTATTGGTTTAGATGCTCCTAAATGAATTATCTTGTTCTAATGTTGAATCTTGTTTAACAAATTGAGTAGAACATGAATCATCTGATCCATAGAGATTAAATGAGTCGTGTGGGATTGGAAGATTTACACGATCGATCAGGTTTAATAAAGTTGTTAACGTAAATAACATAATTTTTAATATCTTTTAGAAGTAGCAGTTTTAATAACACTTTTAACATATATTTTTTAACAAATAACATCCTAACAATTTAAGAGATTAATCTCCTCTTTCTCGTCCCTCTCAAAAACAAAATTTAAGAATTAAACCCCTCTTTCTCTCTCCTCCTTAAATACAAAATTTAAGATTTAATGCCTCTTTCGCATGGACTGGTCTTTAATTTTTGTCCTTCAAATGGTACCAAATGTGTTAAAAGTCCAATGTTGTTTGAACGGAAAAATTGGAAGAAATTGCTCGTTTTGTTCTTTAAATGGATGGGCTGGTCTTTAATTTTTGGGAAGCTTGTGGGAGTTTACCTTCGGCCATCTAGTTTACCAAATATGACCAAAGTTTACATTTTCTATACACTTCGACTGTATAGATGGTGTTTAAGTATATATATTATATGTATATTTAGTATAATGTATACATTAACTATGCATAGTGTACATATTTTGTAAATTAGATGGTTGAATAGTATTCGACTGTAACTTTCCCTTAATTTTTACTCTTTGACAACTGAGCTTATGCGTAGCGGGGACATAACTCGTGACGTGAAAATATAAACATATGCCCCGTAAAAAAATTACTCTTTCTATCCCAATTAATGTGTCACACTTTCTTTTTTAGTGTATCCCAAAAAGAACGTCACTTTTCTATATTTAGAAACAATTTAATTTTATGAGATGATATTATCTAATGCTTGTTTTGAACCACAAATTTCAAAAGTTTTTCTTTTTTTTCTTATACTTTGTGCCGGATCAAATAGTGTCACATAAATTTGGACTAAGAAAGTATTTGTTATGAGGGCCAAAAACTAAAGACCAGCACAAAAGAGAGTCAAAATTGCAAATATGATCCTTGTCCAACTGAATTAAGAACTGTATTTGTTACAATCGACAAAAATTAATGACCAGCACAAAATTGGGTCAAAAGTGCAAATGATCCTTTAGTCCAACAACTACTGACCCGACCGCCAGTAGGGATGGCAATGGGGCGGTGTGCGCGGGGCGGGGCGGGTTTAGACATATGTGGTGCGGTGCGGGTCGAAATAAATTATTTAAAAATTCTTTGCGGTGCGGGGCGGGTGTGGGTTAGAGGTTAAAATTATGTATTTGTGTAGAGCTGTTAATATGGGCTTGGCCCCCGAGGCCGGCCCAACCCAACTCTTTATTTAAGTAGGGTTGGGCTAAGAATTCTTTGGCTCATATAGAAGTGAGACTCAAAAGTCCAGCCTTTCTTGGCCGCGGGCCTCAAGGGTTGGGCTGAGGCCAGCCCTTGAGGCCTGAAAAGAATAATAAATTAATTAATTTTAAAAAAATATAAGTAAATTAAACAAAAAGATAAAAAGTAATGAGAAAAAAGAATGTACTTACTACTAAGTAGTAATTAGAAAATGGAGTAATACCTTTTAGTCTTAGAAGTTATATTATGTTTAATTTCTTTTGAATGTGATCTGAATTAGTGATTAAAAATAATAATTTATATTTGTTCTTTTGAATTTTTTCTTCTATGATATGGATTAGCGCAAGAATGGGTGGTAGGAGATTCTATTTTGCAAAAGTTTCATGTTCAAATTGTACCAAAATTTACTTAGAAAATGTTATTTCGAAAGACGAAAAAACTTAAAGAACTGGCCCGTCCTAGCCCACGGCCCGCTTAGAGCTAGGTTGGGCTGCCATTTTTCAAGTCCTTCAATTAAAAGGGTCAGCTCATCCTAACCCATTTAATTCTTTGATTCTTTAGGGATGGACTGGACTGGGCTGGGTTGGGCTGGGCCAGCCCATTTTGACACCTCTATATTTGTGTTTGCTTTCATCGTGCCAAACTGCAAACTGGCACTTCTTCCGTCTATATCTCAATTCTCTAGATAATGGGATGAAAGTAAATTTGAAAGGCAACTGAATGCCATTTTTCTTGGCATAATATATTCTAACTTTGCAAATAACACATTAATTTACATGATCATTTTCATTTATTTTTATAAGAAAAAATAAGTTTGATAGAATAGTTTACTTAACTAAGACAAGACTTCGTTTATCATTTCATGTCCACGCAGATAATATTCGCACAATTATGTATCTAGTTATCATTTTAAGAAGATTCCGTCAAAGTTAAAATAAAGTCCATCTTATGTTATAGCAAGGGGCATCAATTTTCGCTGAGTAAAAGTAAACTCTTTAATAAAAATAGCATTACATATGTACACAGTAATAATTCTTTTCTAATTCCTAAATTTTTAGTTTTCCAAAAAAAAAAAAAACTAAACTTTTTTATATAATTTATAAAGTTAATTATTTACTAATATTAGTTGCTGTAAGTGAGCCTAGATTTGGATGAAAGCAACAGTGTCAAAACACTTCATTACAGTTGTGTGGTTATTATCTAAAAGGACTCATTTAAAGTCCAGTTATTCTCAAAAGGTCAGAGTTCAAAAATGAACCAAAGAGTGGATCATCATTATTGGAACAAGTTATACCCGCGGGTGAATGCGGTTTTGTGCGCGGGGCGGGTGGACGCGGGTATAAATGCTATGCGGGGCGGGGCGGGTTGAAAATTTGCGGGTTAAGATAGAACCCGCACCGCACCGCCCCACCCCGTTGCCATCCCCAACCCATCTAAACTAACCCCCTTGCCCTTCAATACAGCACACATCAACTCCTCTTTCAACCCTAGCTCTTTCGGGTCGGGTTTTTACGATAAAATGGACAGAGAATGGGATCGAAGCCGGGAACATATATGTATATTTAGTATAATGATACACTAATTATATGCTGTGTGCATATTTTATAAACTAATAACTGAACGTATTTGCCTGTAATTTCCCTTAATTTTTGCTCTTTAGTAATTGAATTTATACCTAGTGGGGATAAATTCTTTAAAGACGCGCCACATAACTTGTAAAATATTATGATTCGATAATGTAAACTTACGCACACGAAAACATTATTTGTGTTGAGGGACAAAAAATCAAAGACCAGCACAAAAGTGCAAATGACCCATTTGATATAGTTTGAAAGGGAAAAAAATTAGGAAAAATGTTCAAAAACACTCCTCTACTTTGGAAAAAGGGCTAAAAATACCCTCCGAACTAATTTTGGGTCAAAAATATCTCTCCCGTCATTAAAGTATGAAAATTCCCAAATTTCCCAAAATAACCCGATTTCATTTTTTAAAACTCGTTTCATTATTTAAGCCGACCTAACTAATAATAACCCGATCCATCTAAATTAACCGCCTTCAATACAACAACATCAACAACTCCTCTTTCAAACCCTAGCTCTTCCGGGTCGGGTTTTACGACAAAATGGATAGAGAATGGGGATCGAAGCCGAGAAGCGGCGGCGCCGCCTCCGCCCAAAACGAAGCCATAGACCGCCGTGAGCGGTTACGCCGACTAGCTTGAGAAACCGAGAAACAATAGACTTAGCAAAAGATCCTTATTTCATGCGAAATCATCTCGGTAGCTATGTTTTTGTTGACTTAGCAAAAGATCCAATCAATTGAATAATCATTTACTACTAATTGTTAGTAGGAAACTTCCATGGTAAAGAGGTAGATGTAATTGACTTAACAAGAAAAAAAAACTTGAATTTAATCATTGATGTTTTAATTTTTCAAATATATATAAGCGACGACCACACGGCTCTATACCAAGTCATGAGTGATAGCAAAATCAAGCCGCCGTCTATATAAAAACGGACGAAATCCCAAAGAAGGCCTATGGTAGAGTAAAAAAAAAAAAAAGTATGTTGAGGTTACAAAGTCACTTGGACGTATGCTAAACAAAATGAAAGACGTCGGTACGGAGTCACAACAACTATGACTGTACTCTAAGCTATAAGAAACGGATTCTTAAACTATGGACAGATACTACATTAATAAATAGGGAAGCTTCACTGAGAAAAGAAGTTGAGGGATGAAGTTGCTTCTCTCTAATAGCCCTATTAAATAGGAGGTAAGCATAAATAAAGAATTTGAGACCAAATCCCTTTGACACACTCGTCCACCACAAGCAGCGTTTCACACACTCAACATTTTCAAAGTGTGTGTAATACACTATTTTTTTTTTTTTTTTTACCACTTTAAAAAATGATGTGTGTTAGATATACTTTGATAAGGTTGAGTGGGTAAAGGGTTGCCGCGATGGACGGATGTGTCATAGGAATTTAGACTCAAGTTCTGAAAGTAAACTACATAGTATTTTGCCTATTTTAATTTATTTCCTTTTGTTAATGAGACATGGTTGTAAGTTGTAACAGCTAGGCTAGAAAAACTAACAAACCCACTTGAAAACATGTGTTAACTGGGTCAATTTCCACATTATTCTAACTAAATCATACTTTAACAAAATAAATAGTCCACTTTCATTAGATACAAGTTGCACCCCAATAATTTTAGTAAAGGGGTCCAGCTTTTTTCTTTTTCAATATTAATTTGAAGGCTCCAAAATGAACAAAAGTTGAGAACTATTTCGTGATCGAAAATTCAAAAGCAAATACAACTTCCTATTCATTGCATGATTGAGTTGGGGACATAAGAGAATATTCTAGACTAGGGTACTAGACTCCTCTTTTCTTTTCTTTTTTAGTAAACAAGTGACTACTTAAACGTGAAACACATCGAGGATGGTTCTCGTTCATTAATATAATAACTATAAATAGAATTTTATAAGTAATAAAAAAGTAAATAATTCATGTCATACATTCAAAATACATTGTAAATTGCCTTAGTCAATATTAGTCCCCATAATTCCTTGAAATAGCGCAATTGACCCAGACCACCCATAACTATAACTTACGTTAACTAACTTCCTACCTCTACTAGAAGCGTCTCCCACCATCTTAAAGGAAAAAAAGGATGAATGGACGAAGAACTAAATAATTTTATTAAATTTACACCAAAACACATTACTTCATTATGATTAAATAATAATTTAAGATTAAAATATATATTAATTAATAATGGTTGAGTGATTGAAAAAATGTATGTTACGTTGAAGTCACATATCACGTTACTATTATTAACTTTGTGCAAATATCAAGTGCAGGTGAGTTTTTCTCCGAAATGAAAGACTGAGGATGGACTCAAGGACAGCTGTTGAAGATAAGGTATAAGTTCATCCCAATTCAATGTTTTTACTCAATTGTTGCATGTGCTTAAAATTCACTGAATAAGTACAAATAATGAATTTCGAACTGTACAAATCAAATGAGTCACAATAGAATTCAAAATTGAAAGACATAAAGTTTAAATTCTTAATTCGCCTCTAACTTAAAAGTTAAGTCTTTCCCTTGTGTACTAATCTTTGAAATTTCATTACAAAACGTCCAAATCAAACAAAAGAGGAAAGAACAAAGACCTAAAATTAAGGACGTCGTCCGAAGAGAGAGCAGAACCTTTCGTGTGAGTAGGGTTATCTCTTGTTTAAAGAAACGTTTTTGATTTCTGGGGTCCCTCTTCACCCTACAAAAAAACAATTAAAGTGATGTGATGTGATTTTACCTCTAGAATTGAAGGTCGAAAAATTGAATACCTCTTCCTATAATTTGTATTCTCCCACAAATCCAAGATGGTCTTGGTGGTTGTTAAAATTAAGGGAAGCAGAAATTAGCTAATGAAAACATAATTCAACCCAAAGCGCATATACATCTTAGTCAATGAAAATATGATTCAACCCAAAGTGTCTATTTTAGGGTTGGATTGATTTGGACTAAAAACCCAACTCAAATGTATGCATGAGAAATTTTGTCAAAATATTTTCTATTTTTTATTTAATATGTTAGATATATAGCCAAAATATAATGGTAATTAAAAATATTATAAGAAACTAAATAATAATGAAGCTAAAACTTGATAAGAGTTGGGCGGGTTGAATTACGATTCATAGAAGACCATACTGACCCAACTCATCTCATCTCAAATGACATTTGGACGGATTAATAATTCACTCATCTATTAACTCAGCCCATTTTAGTTCAACCAAAATCACTCAATTCGCCCATTTGACACTTCTATTAAGGAGGTATGATTAAGTTAATTGTGTGTTAACATGTCACTAACTTACGTATACTTTCTTTATCTACCTACTTTTAGATATAATTAGGTCAAACAATTGATTTTCCTCCTTGCATAATTTCTTGTTCGCTTTTGATAATTTTTATCTTTATTAAGGGTTGGAAAGACATGGAGCCATTGATCATTGATAAGTGTGGCCACATATCTATTTAGTGGTTATTGATTGTAGAGGAAATTGATGTTTGTCCTTTTGGATTTTAGTAATGTTGACCCAATTTTTACGGGTGAGTGATACGTCCATTATTGAGCAACTTTCAATAGTGCTTTTATGCTTATAAGTTGTTTTCAGCTTTTTTTGAGTGTTTGGCTGGCCAGCTTAAAGTCATTTTGTGCTTAAAATAAGCTCAAAAAAATAATTGGGTCCATTTGACTTAGCTTATCTAAAGCAGCTTATAAGCTTATAAGCAAAAAAAAATAAGTTAGACTACCCCAACTTATTTTTTTTAGCTTATAAGCTGTTTGCAGCTTATAGACATAAGCCCATCCAAACAGGCTCTATATGTGCTTCTCAAATTACTACGAGTAAATATGAAATTTAGAACGTAGGTCAATTTTCTCAAAGGCTTGGTTCTAAGATTCATATGCAAAATTATTTATCTTCCTTCGTCAACTTGAATAAACATTGATTGAGCTAAATCACCCAAAAATATTCTTAACATAATTTGATGTTATCCATTTCGAAGTAAGTTTGCGCTGTCCTTCTCAAATAGTCTCATGCACAACAACTAAGCCGAATTTTTTTAGTTAAGCCATCACCATTAGACAGTGACGGATCAAGGATTTAAGAGTCGTGGTGTAACTAAAAGAAAACTGCGTTTAATATTATTATAATTACCAAAAAAAAAAACACACGTTCCTGCCCAAGCCTTTAGGTTCCGCCTAGCAAACAAAACACCCAACTGTCTTATTAGTTTCTAGGGTGCTTTTTAATATTTATACCCAAATTTCATACACACACACACACACATATATATATATATATATATTAATTTTTTTATCTAATTATGCCTAGTTTATGTCGAATTTAATGGGTGCTGGAGCACCACTAAATTACATATAGGTCCGCCCCTGCCATTAGGTTGTGTATATCTTACTTGTAACATCTGTTTTTTATCAACTTTTACAAGGTGCTATGTCTGCATACCTAGCAATTTTACCCTCAAGTACCGTGAGGACCACCAGTCCACCACCAAGATTCATAAGCTTATGCCTGAATACATCAACGACCTCTTAACCTTTAAAGTACATTTTTGTTAGACATTTGAACGACATAGATGACATATTTAAATGGAGTACTTGAACACATAATAAGGTGTTTTTCTTAGACAATTTCGAGTCATATTTTGAAAAAAGTTTCTACACGTGTTCACAAATGCCCAGTATATAAATAAGTTAATCACATAAAGTATGTCTCGTCCATTAATTATACACATTAGCATCAGTTGGAACATGCATGATATTTAACGACTTATATATAATTAAAGGAGGTGACTTATTAAGTGGTTAACTTGTCTATGTATTGGCGCTTGACCACACGCAAAAGATTTTTCAAATTTTTGAGCCGAAAATATCTAATAAGAACAATTTATCATGTGTTCAGATGTTCAATCAGAACTGACAATAAGTTGAGTATCCACATTAAATTTAATGACAAAGTGAAGAGGCAATCGGTATGTTCCACCTAAGCTTAACTGAAGATTTATTGAGTGGCACACGTATCATCTCAGTATTTATGGCGACTAAAGCCCATAAAATTCTCCTTGTTAGTGTATCTTCAAACTATGGGCAAAAACAGAGAATGAGCTCGTACATAAGCAAATGTATTAAATTGACTTTGATATAAAATTTTTGGGTTAGTCTAAAAATACTTTTAATATTGTGTGATATTGTTCGTTGGACCAAGTCTTCATAATTTTTTTGCCTGACCTCAAATATAAAGAATTTTCATGCACTTTACAAGTTTACATGTACCTTCTTGTCGACTTCCAATATAAGATTTTGTTTGCAAATTCAACTAATGACTAATGAAGTTTTACTTCAAGAGAGACTAATATTATAAAATTCTTATAAGTTTTATTTGAAATGTGAATATTTATTTTCAATTAGTGAGTATTCTTGTAATTTAGTGAACTTCATAATTTATCGTGCTTTCTAGATTCTCAATTTATAAATCTTCATTTTTCGGGTACGTCCAAAAATGTCGATCCATTTCTAGACAATTTTTCGTAATTTATAGAATTCAAATTCAAATTTTGATATTATGTTTTTTCTCTGTTAAAATAATTTGCAACCATTACTATGAACCCAATAAAATTATGGTCAAATAGATAAAGAAAGAGGGAGTAATCTTTTCAATGAAATGTAATTTGTACTGGTAGTCGTTGAAAGGTAATCTTTTACAAGTATTATTCCTTGCAAAATTTAAAAAACAAAAACGAAAGAAAAAAAGAAGAATAAGTGAAAGTGAGATGCGGTGTAAAACCTCCAAAGGATGTGGTGCAGCGGATGAAGTTGTTCCTCTTTTAACCAGAGGTCTTGGGTTCGAGCTCAGGGTAGGCCTGTGCACAAATCGGTTCAATCCGAATTTCCGAACCGATTCGAAACAATTCGGATAATTCAATTTGGATAATACAATTCGATTTCAATTTACAAATGCAATTGTAAAATATTACGGTTTAACGGTTCGGATACGGTTGACTTCAATTATCAACCGAACCGATCCGAACAAACCGAATTTATATGCCACAAGTGACTAATATGACTAATTTGGTATATGTAATGTGGTGTTGGCGGATTTGTATGCTTGCACAAGTTTTCAAGCTCTTGTTTTGCTATTTATATGCTATTATGCTTGCAAGTTTATGATTTTTTTCTTGGTTAATATCTTGGTTATAAGGCTGCAAATTTAGGATCTCATGCTTTTTTGTTATGTTTACTCTAAAATTGAAATGAAATAGTTACTTGTTTAAATTTCGAATAAACCGAACAAATCGATTTGTGTAACCGAACCGAAATAATAAAAAACAAATCGAATTGAACCTAGAATGGATCGAGTTTGATTGAAAATTTTAGAAAGTCGAAATTTGAAATTTCAACTCGATGATGGCCAAAACTAAACCGAACCGATTCGTGCACAGGCCTAGCTCAGGGTATGGAAAAATTCTTGATAGGGAGCGCTTTCCCCCGAATGGAGCCCTACGCTGCGCAAATCCGGATATAGTCGGGCTCCAATGAGAATATCGGATGGAAAATCCAAAAAAAATATATATATATATATATATATATATATATATATGCTGTATAAAGACAAAATTAGGATGAGAATTGGAAATCCCCGATAGCGACATAACTAATTTCACATCTTGAATATTCTTCCTTATTCATTACACTTCTTTCGAGCGCTTATTTACCGGAAATAGCAACCTCTTTACCCCACAAAAATAGGAATAAGATCTGCGTATCAGATTACATTGCTTATGTTGTTATTATTATTATTGTTGAATATTCTTCCTTATATTTCAAGCTGCTCCCTGCTACTTAACGGAATTAAATTGGATGCATCAACATGAAAAGAAAAAAAATTATTTCAAGGGCTTGCTACAAAATCTTCCTTCTTAATCCGAAATCAGATGCTTAAGGAGATGATACAAGTAAAATATTTATATATATCTGTTTAAGTATTCAGTATTCAAAATTCACTCGCTCTCTAATTTGAACTTATATTAGCTCGCTAGACCCATTAAAGTATGTAAAACATTTCCTATCCAAAAATTCTACATTCTCAAAATTCAAACTCGACACCATTCAAAATATTATTATTTACTTTGTCACTCGTATCACAAGTTCAAACTGCTCTATTGGGTTTTCTTTATTTGTGTATTATAGAAAAAATTAATATTTAGATACAATAGAAAAGAATGGACTAAAGGCTATTTTCTATATTACTCTCTCTATCCCAATTTATGTGACACTTTTCGCTTTCCGAGATTCAAACTGCATGAACTTTAATCAACATTTTAAGATGTATGTTTTCACCTAATTGATATGAGAAAAGTTGCAACTTATAACCAGTGGCGGAGCCACACTATGCCGAGGGTGTTCATCCGAACCCCCTCGGCGGAAAAAAATAATGTTTTTACAAGGTTAAACTTATTTTTTATGTATATATAGTAATGTTGAACCTCCTTAGACTTCTTCGTATGTTTACTTTTTTATATTTTGAACCCCCTCGGAGGAAATTCTGGCTCCGCCACTGCTTATAACAGTTCATATCGTTTTCAAATATATAAATTTTAATGTAAGAATATTGAGTTAATCTAATTCAATTTAGTTTCAAAATTTAGTCAAATTTATTCTCAAAACGCGAAAAGTGTCATATAAACAGAGACTGGTGGAGTAAAAAGGAACCGCAAAAAAAGAAAAAAAAAATTGATCCCACACATACTTCACTCAAGGAATAGGATGTTTCTCTTTTTCCTTTTCCAATCAATGACTTGTGTATATGAGGGCCTAAAGTGTTTATATTGGGCCCACCACAGGTCACACAATTTATAAAAAGCCCAAAACTTTGAAGAATGATCCATTACTAATCTACCAAGTGTGTGGGTTGAAGCCCACAAACAATGTAAGACCAGAGTCACCTTGTTGCTTCCAGTATCTTCTCATCTAATAGTTTCCTGGTCTTTGGAGATTATTTGGACTATTGAACAAGATAAAAAGGTTTATTTCATTTTAAAATTTGTTTTTATGATTTTGCAAGTCTAGATATTCGACTTTCACAATATTTAAAAATATTACAACAACATACCTCGTAAAGTCTTACAAGTAGGGTTTGAGAAGGGTGAGGTGTACGGAGACTTACCCTTGAGGTTGAGAGGTAGAGAGACTATTTCTGGTAGAACCTCTGCTCGAGAACATGTTTGAAAGAAGAGCAAGAGTAAAAAGAAATGATGAAAATAATGAAGAAGAAAAGTACTGACAGTAAAATAATGTTTATAGCCAAAGTAGGTGAAACAACAATAGTAATAGAATTGAAGAAAAAGATAATGCTAGCATAAAATAATAATAATGGAGAACAAATAGATGCTCCGGACAATATTTAAAGGTATTCAGAAAATTAAAATTGGTGAGATATATATTTACATTAGGAGATAATTGTACTTTTGGTCACTCAGTTATTGGTAATTCTAGCTTTAATTCTTGTAAATTTTGGCGAAGTCCATCTAACCTTCAATTAACTAAATATGTAGCAAAACATTAACATAACATATTGATAATTGAATGAGCTAGCACTTAATAAATCATTAAATTGAACAGTTACGGTCAGAGAGATCAAAAGTGGACATATCAATATTAAATGTGCACAATCAAAAATCATAAGGACCAAAAATAAAATATATCGATATTTGAGGGACTAAAAGTGTTAGTTTCCCTAATATAAATTAGCTACATAATCACAAAGAGTTAAGATTACACTGGCACTAATGTGCTATGCCTTTGCTGATTTAATATAAGAGCAAATATGTCTCTTATGACTCGACAGTCGAGCCACAATATAAAACCACACACTTGCTGATTAAAATACTAGATTAATCTCAAAATGGAATCTGATTTTTTTATGGTTTTGTACTGATAGGTAGGGGTGTACAAAGTAAATTAACAAACCGCACCAAATCAATAAACCGAGAAAAAAATCCGACTAGTGGTTTGGTTTGACTTGGTTTGGTGTTGAGAAAAAAAACCCGATCATAATTGGTTTGGTTTGGTTTGGTTTTAACTAAAAAAAGTCAAACCGAACCAAACCAACCCGACATTACATGTGTTCAATTTTTAAAATATTTTATACATAAAAATATTTATTTGTAATGGAATTTATAGATATTTCTTTTATTTTTTCGTAGTTTTTTTATCTATTATCATATTATTCAAGCTTGAACTTAAAATTTTGAATGTCAATAAGTTTTATATCCTATGGATATTTGTAACTCAAAGTTCAAAACAAAACCAGCTCAACACTAACGCTAACAAAAGAAATTCAATTTACCACTAGGAATGACAATAATGTTGGATATCTATTCTTTAGTTTTGCATAATTAGTTTAGAGAGTAAAAATATATAACTTAAGTTTTTTTTTTCTTTTTCATGTAACTAATACTTATTAGCCGTGCTTATTTTAGCATGACTTAGTATTTTTAGATTATGATCATTTTCTTTATGGCTTGTTAATTAACGATATTTATTTTAACCGATTTTATTAGTTTTTGTTGAATTTTTTAATACAATGTTATCACTCTTCTCACATTTTGTGTTATTTTCTTAAGAAACACCTTAATTATATAGTTGTATCTTACTAGGATAGAAATATTTGAAGTAAAAGTTATATGTATTGTATCAAGACTATTCCGAAAAAAAAAAAAAACGAAAAATCCGAGAAAACCGAATAATCCGAGAAAATCCGAGGTTGAAAAACCCGAATTTTATTAACTTGGTTTGGTGTATAAATTAAAAAATCCGACACAATTGATTTGATTTAGTGTTTAAAAAATCTAAACCAACTCGGTTCATGTACACCCTACTGACGGGGTTCTTCAAAAAGTCACGAAACCAAATCTATGCACATGGGTTACTATAATTAAAGTCAGATTTGAGTATAAATTGCTGATAATTAGGTCATTTTTTAATCTAAATATTATTAATAATAAAAGTTATAACACTAATAAAACACACTCACATACCTGCCACAGCCTAATTAGAAAGTCCTCAGATCAGCTTTACAACACTAGGCCATGCGAGAAGCCTGGCCCACATGTCTCTCACTCCCATAAAATAAAAAATACAAAATATTAAGCTCATGATGTAAAGTTGCTTTTATACTACTAGTTACCTGAGGCCCGCGTTAAATCCGAGCTTAAATTTATAATATAAAATTAGTAATATTTTAATTAAAAAAGTATAATTTGTATCATATTTTTTTATTACATAATTAATATAATTCAATAACATGTTAAGCATGCATTGTTGATAAGTCTTCATAATTATAAAAGTTTTTTAATAAACTAAATAGATAATTTATATCCAAAAAATTATCTATGAGAAAAAAGTTTGGCAGGAGAACTATCAAATATCAAAGAGATACAAGAGACCGAACATTCTGTAAAGTAACATGACCTAAACTATATAAATAATTACAACTCACTGATAATCATAAACCATATGGACAATTTTATGAATTTGTGAGTATATAATTTCTTTATTTTATATAAAAATAGATTTTTGGTATTTATTAAGTTTTAATTTCGCTCATGATATTTTATGTTGCAAGAGTTTATGTTAGTTCATTTTTTTTATTTATCTTAATTTAGACGAAATTAAGAAAAAAATTAAATTCATTAAATGAACCTCAAGAATCAATTTAGTTCTTCATATATAGTCTATGCTTAAAAATATCAATCATCAGTTAAAATTGTACTTAATTTATAGTACTTTAATTTTTAAGTATTTTAATTTTAATTTAAAATATTAAGTTGATTTAATTTAATTTAGCTTCAAAGTTTAGTCAAATTAACTCTTCAAAAATGAAAAATGCTACATAAATTGAAACGAAGGGAGAGTAATTAGTAAGACCTAATAGATCGAGTTAGAAACGAAACCTTGGCCCCACAATTGTCTAAATTTTATCAAAATGTATAATAAAAAAATGTAAAGAGTGATCTAATACTCCCTCCGGTTCATATTACATGGTATTTTTAGGTCGGGCATACTCCTTAAAAGATTACTTACCCTAAAGAGTAAGAAACATTTTCACTAAATAACCCTTAATTAAATAGTACCAATTTAATATAATTTCTTGATTATGAAAAACCAATTTATCATAAAAGGATAAATTTGAAAGAAGAAACAAAAAAGCTACTCTAATATCTTTTTCATTATGTGAAAACTATTTATTTTGAATTTAAGTACAAAAGCCATACCATAAATGGGATGGAGTTAGGGGCAATAATAAGATTAACAAAAACTTGCAGGGGCCACGTCTAATGGAAAGAAGAAATAGAACTGTGTAGTAAAAGTGGATTGTCAGGCAATGAAATAGCAGTGTAGCAGCCGCGTGTATATCATCAACCAATCAAATTCTAGAAATGCAATGTGAGGATGACAAATTTTAGAGATTGCCCCTTATATATACTTATAATATTATCAAATATCAATGAATATTTATCTTTCATACGGAAAAGAGCCTAAAATATTCTTAAACTATTGGATTTAGTGTAAAAATATCCTTCATCCACCTTAGGGGCCTAAAATATCCCTAGCGTTAACTTTTAGGGCCTAAAATATCCTTATTTTTAATGGAGCCATTTCAAAATCCAATTAACAATTTCATTTATTACATGACAACTTCTCATTAGTTAATAAAATAATTAACTTAAACTAATTAATCTCCCATTTAACCCGATCCAACTAATAAGCCCTACCCGCCCAATTAAATCCCCTTTTATTCATATCAAAAGAAACCCTCGAACCCATTCAACTAATAAGCCCGACCCTCGAACGATACAGACATTTGGGTGGTGATTCAACCAATACATGAAACACTAAAACAAATTTGAATCAGACTAAAAGGAAATATTGCCACATAAACTAAAACAACGTGAGTATTATTTTTACCAGATCATTAATTACTGCTTGTTGTAAAGATTTGCCTTTAGTAATACTTAAAAATAACCTGATTATGTAAATAAATTTTATACCATACAACGATAACATAATCTTTAGTATAATCTCATAAGTGAGGTCTGAGTTATTTCGGATAGACCCTCAGCTCAAACAACACAAATCTAAATTTTTATACCATCTAGAACTTAAAAAAAAAAAAAAAAAAAAAGGCAAAAGACTACAGCTTTCAAAGTTTTGCATGGCTAAGCTTCACTTTATGGTTGGAACTCCACTAATAAAGTGCCACTTGTATTTTTCTTCAAAAAATTTGTCTATATATACACTTCCATAGCAACAAATATTTGAGTGCAAATAGATTCTCAACAACTTGTTCTCTGCCTAGTATTTCTCAACTGAAAATTCCTTTGATTTGTTCTCACTTGTCAACAAAATGTTCATTGAAAATTTTAAGGTTGAAAGCCCAAATGTGAAGTACACAGATAGTGAGATTCACTCTGTTTATGATTACCAAACCACAGAACTTGTACATGAAGAAAGAAATGGCACTTATCAATGGATTGTTAAGCCTAAATCTGTCAAATATGAGTTCAAAACTGATACCCATGTTCCCAAATTAGGGTATGTTTCTTATTCTTTCTCAGATTTCATTTTTTCAATACATAGTAGTATTCCCTTTGTCCCAATTTATGTGATACAATTCGGATTCTGAGAGTCAAACAAGAAAATCTTTGGCCATTTATTCGTATGCCCTTTAAATATTTTAAATTATTAATTATTATAACTTATAATACTTTTTCTTTAGTTTCTAAATATGTAAATTATTTTTCAAGTCCAAATTTACGATCGAAATAAAGAAGTTTGAATCTTGAAATCCGAAATGTATATGTAAATTGGTACAGAGGGAGTATAAATGATTCAATAAAAAAAAAAGAAAAAGAAAAAAAGAATGACCCATGATTTAGAAAAAGAATTGGGTAATTCTATTTTTTTATTTTTTTTTGGTGTTGGTTCAATATTGTGAATATAAATGAATTGATTATTATATATTTTTTTTTGTGGTAGGGTTATGCTTGTTGGATGGGGAGGAAACAATGGTTCGACATTGACTGGTGGTGTTATTGCAAATCGAGAGTGAGTTTTCTTTCTAATTTCATGTCTCTTTTGTCGTGGTTAATCAATTTTCATTTCTCGATTTTAGGGGAAAAGGCCACCGTTACGTTTTTGGCTCAAAAATGCTCTTGCCGTTACATTTTTGGCTCAAAATTCCCTCGGCGTTACCTTTTTGGCTCACAAATACCTTCCAATTATCATAATAGCTCACAAATACCCTTCATTTTAACTGTCGCTCCAAAAGAAGAAAAAATGAGCCAATATTGCCCTTGAACTATTCGAAATACACAGAGTAAATCTCACTCTTCATGTATGTCACTATAAAGTAAGTTTTTTTTTTTTTTTTTTTTTTTTTTTCATTTGTTGATTCAGTTGATGATAATATGATATGAGCTTATATGAAAAAGTGAGGATTTAGCCGACCCAACTTGATTGGGACTGAGGCGTAGTTATTGTTATTGAATCATTTTGGGATCCTAAACTATTGTTTTTGCTTATATTTGGGTGATTTTGTTAGAGGAATTTCATGGGCAACCAAGGAAAAGGTGCAGCAAGCCAATTATTTTGGGTCTCTTACACAGGCATCAACAATTAGAGTGGGGTCTTTCAATGGAGAAGAGATCTATGCACCCTTCAAGAGCCTCCTTCCCATGGTACTCACCTTGTTCTTTTGGTTAATTTACCTTTAGTGAAGTAACTTTATGTGGCTATATGGATACTAATAGGATTTACTTATGCACTGAGCGGTCGTTTGGTTTGTGAACAAGTTATAATGGGCTTATAAAGAGAGATTAACAGATGCAGAGCTAGGATTTTGAGTTTATGGGTTCTTGATAAAGTATTTATACATATTAAGCGGATCTTTTAATACAAATACAGGGTTTGCACCAAAGCTGCTGGATGCCGAACCTGTAATCGGAATGTTAGCTTCGCCCTTGCGTGAGAATTATAATATAGGGATTAATTAATGATTGAATTATATAGTGGATATACTTGTATTGATAGATGTTTGGTTCATTGGACTAAAAATGAGATATAACGGATAATAATCTTGAGATTGCCTATACCGGATCAAAAGTTCAACCAAACATGTGATAAATAATCCCATATTTTGTCCCCCCCGATTATTATCTGTTATGCTTGAAACCAAACGACCCTGACAGTTTAACGAACTCTTAATACTATCAGTCATAGAAAGTTACTCTGTCTTACTTTTTAGGTAAATTTCTATTAAAATGTGTAGTTACCTGTAATTACCGTTTAAATGACATGAAATTACATTCACACTGATGTATTTGATCTGATGGTGAAATAGGTCAACCCGGATGATGTTGTGTTTGGAGGATGGGACATTAGCAACATGAATTTGGCAGATGCCATGGTTCGGGCTAAGGTTTTTGACATTGATTTGCAAAAGCAGCTGAGGCCCTACATGGAATCCATGGTCCCCCTTCCTGGTATCTATGACCCTGACTTCATCGCTGCTAACCAAGAATCGCGTGCCAACAATGTGATCAAAGGAACCAAGAAAGAACAAGTTGATCAAATTATTAAAGATATTAGGTAAAAAGTTATGCTCCCTCTGTTTTAATTTGGTTGTCTCACTTTCCTTTTTGCTGTTTAAAAAAAGCCTCTTTCTAAATTTGGCAACTCCTTAATTTCAACATCCCACATGACATGTTTAAGACCACAAGATTATAAGACATTTTGGTAAATTATACAGGTCTTTAGTTAACACCACAAGATTCAAAAGTCTTCTTTACTTTCTCAAACTCCGTGTCAAGTCAAACTAAGACAAATAAATTGTAACGGAGGGAGTAATATTGATTAACTGTCTTTAATCTTGAACAAAGTTGTCGTTTTTCTGTCAAAATGATGTGGTTTTCAGTTAAGGGTGTAAATAACTTGTTTACGTGGTAATTTAGGGAGTTCAAGGAGAAGAATAAGGTAGAAAAAATAGTGGTCCTGTGGACTGCCAACACCGAACGATACAGCAATGTGATTGTTGGCCTTAACGACACCATGGAAAACCTCTTTGCTGCTGTGGATAGAAATGAGGCTGAAATATCTCCTTCAACATTGTATGCTATTGCTTGTATTCTTGAAAATGTGCCTTTCATCAATGGAAGCCCACAGAACACTTTTGTCCCAGGTCTGGCATCTCGATTACAGCTGTAGTGAGTTATTGAATGTGTAATTGCTGTGGAAAATCAGCTATAGCTTAGCTTCTATAATTTATAGTTTTCTTTGCTGATACAATTTCTCAGGTCTTATTGATTTGGCCATAAAGAGGAACACTTTAATTGGTGGTGATGACTTTAAAAGTGGTCAAACTAAGATGAAATCCGTGCTGGTTGATTTCCTTGTTGGAGCTGGTATTAAGGTATTGGAGTTTCCTTCTATTTTGTTGTTTTTACTGTTTCTATCTTCAAACAGTATTGTATTGTGAGACCAGTTGTACTTACTCTTTTAGTCACTCATGACTCGTAGCACCAGTTGTTCGGGGTTGTTTATGTTATTTCCGCAATTGATGACTTTGTAACTTCGATTCTGGTTTAATTCTTGATTTCAAACTTGTTATTGTCTTCTCATAACTAAAATGGGACTTTGCATGTTATTGGATTTGTCTAAAGGTTTGGGGTTAGGTTCTATCTCGGCTTAGGCGTTGATGTTGAAGCACTTTATGCCCATAGATGAAGCACATATGCATGTAATTTGAAGTAAATCTGAATTTTAAGACAGAATTTCTTTATAGAGTAAAATTAATCATGCTGAAACTCGTGGTGTTTGTATTACAGCCAACGTCAATAGTGAGCTACAATCACTTGGGTAACAATGACGGAATGAATCTTTCTGCTCCTCAAACTTTCCGGTCTAAGGAGATCTCGAAAAGCAATGTCGTTGATGACATGGTTGCGAGCAATGCCATCCTGTATGAATCTGGCGAGCACCCTGACCATGTTGTTGTGATCAAGGTAATAATATAACGAAAGAAAGTTGAAGTACTAATATACATAAACGGACATATATTAATTTCTCACAACTAATGTTTGTTTTGGGATTGCAGTACGTTCCATATGTTGGAGACAGCAAGAGGGCAATGGATGAGTACACGTCCGAGATTTTCATGGGCGGAAAGAACACCATAGTGTTGCACAACACATGTGAGGACTCGCTTTTGGCTGCTCCGATTATCTTGGACTTGGTCCTTCTTGCTGAACTGAGCACTCGTATTCAGCTCAAAGCTGAAGGAGAGGTCGATTTTTTTCTCAATGTCTTCAAAGATTTACACGTTGTTCCACTGTGTGTATACTTATATGTTGTGAGATTTTTCTGATGAGAAGTGATTCTGTTTTCCAGGGGAAGTTCCACTCATTCCATCCTGTGGCTACTATACTCAGCTACCTCACCAAGGCTCCTCTGGTAAAGTTTCTATTATACTCAAAAGTAAACAATGTGCAATTAACAAGTGTTTGTGTAAACTGGCTAGAGTGAATATATAATTGGTAGACAGAGGCGGATGTAGAATACCTGTATCGGGTTCATCTGAGTCTGGTACTTTCGACGTAGAGCATAAATTTATGTGTAAAAATTCACAAAAATGCAACAAATAGTAGATATGAACCCCTAACTTTAAGAATACAATGGGTTTAATGCTAAGAACCTTAAAGGTTGAACCTATAAAGTTTAAAAATTGTGGTTACGCATCTGTTGATAGATAGTTGGGTCAGAGCATGTCCTAGAGCTATAACTGTTTGTGAAATGGTTGGACTCTTTCATTCATTTTAAATTGGAGACTAGAACAATCTGTGATCCACAGATAAACTAGAAATGTGGCATACACAGTAGCAGTTATTTTTATATTCATATGCAAATGTCACAACAAACTAGAAAGGACATAGTCTAAGTTATATGCAAATGTCGCAACAAACTAAAAAGGACTTCACATGAACTACAAAGTGTGTCTTAATTATCATGCACACATGGCGTGGAGACAGGTTTTGCAAAGGATAGAATGATCCTTTGTATGGGCGAGCAGAGATATACAGTTAGTCTCATTAGAACAATTTTGTAATTAATTACCGACGTCCAATTCATGTGCCACTGATAAAGTTGTAGCTTCAGATTGTTCTTGAGCATTTTAGCTCTATTCTTCATTTTGCTTGCATTCCGTTGACCTTGCGTAAATGCGGGATGCTTGGTATACCGGACTGCCCTTTTTTCTTTTCATTAACTGCTGTTGTGAATTGGAAAACAGGTACCACCAGGTACACCAGTGGTGAATGCTCTTTCAAAGCAGAGGGCAATGCTTGAGAACATAATGAGAGCTTGTGTTGGTTTGGCACCAGAGAACAACATGATTTTGGAATACAAATGAAGGAAATTATTAGAAGAGAATGGACTCTAAGAGTAGTAGTTGCATGTGCAGAAAAGACCATTCTCTACTTTTTCCCTTTTCTATTTTCTATTTTCTTAATCCTTATGTTACTATGCAAAGTGTGGCATGATTGTGAAGTGTAGGTGCTTAAAGGTCCAAATCACTGTTTACTATAATTTCTTCCATTCTCTTCATGCTTTGGCCCTCTTATCTCCAAAATGTATCTTAGTTGCTTTAAGCTCAGATAGAGCCAGCAACATCTTGTTTGTATTGAAAGAAATACAACATGGTGGTTTAAATTGTGTATTAGTAGTCCACATTTTTTGCCTTTATTTCATACAAGTTTAAGTTGTATGTGCAAGCAGTGACAAAAAATATTTACACAAACAGGTCACGATAAACATTAGTCAACAGCCTAGAAAATTGATAAATGGCCTTCTTTCACAGGTTAAGTTGTATTGATAGTGTAAAATGTTAATTAATGAGTCCAGTATTAAATCAATAATATTAATATACAACAAAAAAGAAAAGAAAAGAAAAGAAATAGAGCGAGGGAAGCGATTGCATTGGGCTGAGGAAGCTTGAATTCAATAAAAAACCCAATGTACGCAAAAGCCTGTTTGTCAAAGCCCAGGGCCGAATTACATCATTTTTTTGCGCGGATTGTCCTTCTTTTGGGGTGGTCTTTAAATTTTGTCTCTCATATTTGTGGTCTTTAAGTTTTGACCTTCGCTTGGAAAGGTGAGCGAATACTTGGTTCTGGGTTCGAACCTCCGCTCAGACATAAAATAAAAAAATAATTTCTCAAGGCAGGGCTGGGGGACCATATCTGGCATACACGCCTTAAGGAAAAACTAAAGTTATAACGGAACCGGCATAACTAAAAGTTTGCCCCATAAGGCAGAATTTTTCCTTAAGGCATAGTTTAGTTATGCCTTATGGGGCAGACTTTTAGTTAAGGCATAACTAAAAGTATGCCCTATAAGGCAGAGCTTTGCCTTATAAGGCAAACTTTTAGTTATGCCTTAAGGAAAAGTTCCGCCTTATGGGGCATACTTTTAGTTATGCCTTATGGGGCACACTTTTAGTTAAGGCATAACTAAAAGTATGCCCCATAAGGCGGAACTTTTCCTTACCGCATAACTAAAAGTTTGCCTTGAAAAGTAAAATAAAATAAAATATATGCCTCAAGGCAAAGCCTGCCGGAGGGGGCAGCGCGAAATTCAAACTCTGCCTTGCGATTTTTTTAAAATATTTTGACTGAGCGGGGGTTCGAAGGTGGAACCTATGGGTTTTAAGCGAAGGGCAAAAATTAAAAACCACCAATTTGAGGAGCAAAAGTTAAAGACCGCCCCAAAAGAAGGGCAATTCTGCGAATTGCCCGAATTACATAGGGCAATTTGCACATTGTCCTTATTGTTTTTAATTTTGGTCCCTCAAATTGCTGGTCTTGAATTTTTGTCCTTCGCCTAAAAACCCTGGGATCCGGGTTCGAACCACTCCCTCAGTCAAAAATAAAAAATAAAATAAAATAGCAAGGCAGAGTTTGCCTGCAAACTCTCCTTATAAGGCAGAGTTCGACCTAATAAGGCAGAGCTTGCCTGAAGGTAGCAACTCTACCCTTAAGGCAGTGCTTGCCTTGCGATTTTTTTTAAAAAATTTTGACTGAGCGGGGATTCAAATCCGAAACCTTGAGATATTTTCGGTCACTTTTTTAAGCGAATGGAAAAAATTAAAGACTAACAATTTGAGGGGAAAAAATTAATCTTTGAAGGGTAATCCACGCAAAAAAAAATGAATTACATAATGTCCCTTTTTTAGGCCACCATTTAGGTTGACCTTATTTTTTAAAAGTTGTGCAAATATAGTCCTTAAAAAGTTATCCTTCCAGATAATATAGACTTCGGTTTGCTCATATGTTTTCAATCTTATAAACAAAATATTGGATTGTCTAACGTTTGAACAACTTACAAAATTTTAGACCTTCATTTAACATTTTCTCATACGATTTTTAATTCTAAAAGATGCATATGTTATATAAAAAAAAAAAAGTCATTTACCAAAAAGTTGTCTGGAAAGGGAAAAGTGGTAAACATGTGGTCTTTCTTCTTAATCCAACAGAGGGAACTGCTCAGATAGCCGCTTGAAGAACCTCTATTTAAGACATAGCTAAATATGATGGTAATTTAGTGCTCCGTTTGTCCAAAATACAACAGAGGTTTTAAGAAAAATCTAAACTTTAGTATGAACTTATACGTTGATGTCTCCAATTTGAAACGTTTACGTCTCAAATATACATAAGATTATTATAAATTAGAACTTTTAGATTGAAATAATCATAGTTAAAACCAAAAAAAAAAAAAAGACTTTTCAAATAATAATTACTGTAGTATCAATCGACACATCAAATGGTTTTGATACACTAGTAATATAGGTGCGAGCAAAAAAAAAACATAATACAAATAATACATAAGTAACTTAAACTAGTTACCTGAAAATATATAGCAGAAAGCATTTCATAACAAGTTAATATTACATTAATAATATAAAATTTAGTTACACTAGTACTATATAAGTTAAGTTCTTTCAACTTAAATATACACATCATTTTCTTCTCTTCAAGCTGCTGCAATAGTTTTACTCTTGCTAGAATTTTCAGAATTAGCAGAGGGCAATTCTGAGTAATTGTGATGATTTTCAGTCTTCTTTTGAAGGATAAGCTTTGATTTCTCTTTTCTTTCGTCATTTTTCATTTGTTGTTCCCTACACTCCATACTACAAAATGCAGTATCACCTCTGTTCAAATAAAAGAGTATTAATAAAAAAATTGATTAATCTAATTAAAGGTTGAAAAACAAATATTTATAATTTATTTTGCTGTGATAGACTGATAGTACATAATATATATAAGTCAATAATTGTTATGTTGGCCCACAAATATTTTAAAAAGAATCCTTGATACGTACATAATGCAATAAACCAAACGAGAAAACGATAAAAATAATCTGTTATATTTGGGGGTATGTTCAAAATATAACTACTAAAAAAATGCAAAATTCCGATGGACTTTCCTGTGGAAACGTTGTCAGATATGTGAGATTTCAATCGAAAGTCCATCAGAAACATTTTTGATTGATTCTGTCGAAAATTTCTGTAAAAAATTTGTTTCCTTTTAGTTTTAGATAGACATATTTCGACTCTTAAATATCATTTCAGCAGCTTTAGTCCTTTAATATCAATAAACTTTAATTGTTCGATTTCATAGGAACTGTGGAGAAAAGGATATCACTACTCTTGAACAATAAAGTTTAAGATGATACAATACCACTTTTTGCAAATTATCGACTTCAATTAGTTTATCATAAATTACATAGGCAGCTCAAACCTTTATAAATTTAATTGAAAGCTCGTGTACAACTCATGTGGGACAACTATAAGTCAATATGATACTTTTCATTTTTCAAGTTTCTCATTATATGAAAAACTAACTTTATATTCGAAGTTTAACTTCTACGCACAAATAATTTGAATTTTGTAGTATATATTATCAGATCAGCTAAGAAAATACTGCAGATAAATATTACGGGTAGTATTATATATGGTGGTTAGAAATTTATGTAAGAAGATTCAAAAAGATACTAAGAATGTCATACTTGAAATTTGAACTGACGACCTAAACTAATTTCCGAATCCCCTTTAATTTGCCACTGAAATAATTTTTTTCCTAAGGATATGCAATACTTTTAATATAGCAAAAAAATAACTAATTTTTGCCCTATTTCCATAGTTTAATTTTTTGAGGAAAAACATTTAGCTCTGGCCCTAACTATCAAGAGGTAGCTATGTATGGCAAAAGGTTGTCAGTTGAACACCCTTCAACGAAAAATTATACCTGTACATAGGTCAAATATTAATTTTCGTATATATATATATATATATATATATATATATATATATATATATATATATAGTATAACGAAATTTCAAACTTCGTCACTAATAGTGTAAAAATTCGTTATTCTATCACTAGATGTGTATGTTATATAACTTACCGGTACATGTAGATATCACGAGAAGGTGCTAACCGGCGATTACAAAGTCCACAAGTCCTCAAGAAATGAGCTGTCTCTATTTGTAAACCTTCACTTGTACTTCTATGATGGTATCTTGATGATGACACGTGTTGATTATCATGATGATCATGAGCATATAATCCATTATTATTAGCTTTAATTTCATCAACAATTAGCAACTTAGTAGTCCCATGATCAGACGGCTCTCGTTCTCCGTTGCTCATCAAATCAACGGTGATCCCTGACATGCTCGTTGTTCTCCTCATTAAAGGACGTCCCCTCTTACCTACCATCTTATTATCAAATTAAAGGGAGCAATTTTTTTTTTTTTTGGTATGTGTTTGGTTTAAAGAGAGAGAATGTGGAGATTCAGAGTTGTAGAGATTGTAGAGAAATTGAAGGCAAGAAGTGGAGATATATAAATGGATGGAGGAGAGAGAGAGACATATAGAGAGAGTGAATCTGAGCCGTTAATCTATTTTTTCTTTTTTTAGTAGAGATTCTATCGTTCTCATATTTCTTTTTACCATCTGCTGTTCAGTATCCGCATTGGATTCTGACTAATTTGAATTTGCGCCACGTAGGATCAATTCGGGGAAACGCTTTCTACCAAGAATTGATCCATATATACTCAGGGTTCAAACCCAAGATCTCTAATTAAGAGAGAAATAACCCCACTCACTGCACCGCATTCTTGTATCGTTCTCATATTCTTCATTGTATCATTATTGTTACTTCCTTTATTTTGGTTATCATTACTATTTTTGTTGTTTATAGTTCTCTTTCCTTCAATATTTTCATCACAACTTTTTACTAGTGTATTTTTCAGACCTGTTTCTGAAAACATTTTTCTCAAGCCGAGAGTCTTTTGGAAACAACTTCTCTACCCTACAAAGGTAGAGAGTAAGGTCCGCATACACCTACCCTCTCCAGACCCCTTTTGTGAGATCACACTAGATATATTATTGTTGTTATTGTTGTTGTTGTTGTAGATTCTATTATTCTCCTTCTTTGTCAAGTGTGGAGAGGAAATAATCTTTTACAACCACTTAAATAAGAAAATAAATTTTCAAGTAAAAATTTATAGAATCAAATATTATATCAAACGAATGAATTTAGAATTTTGGTGACTTAATTAATATGATTGAATTTTTTTGTTAACAGAATAATTCTAATATATCATATGCCTGCAAAATTTACATGCTAAAGGAAGCATACGTGCTCCTTGGTAGCGAACCACTGTTTTCTACGTACTAAATTACTAGTATTACAGTCCAAAACTAAACATTCAGAATTAGTTCTTAAAATATCTGCACATATTTTAAAACTATCAAAAGTCTGACACGATTAAAATATTTTTCAACACATTACAGTATTTGTTCTGATTTAGTTTCAAGAACGATCATATTGATTCTCAGAAATGATATGTCATCAACTAATTAGATTCTTTTTCCAAAAACAAAGGAATAAATCTAATGACCAGATGGCCCTATATTTTTTTTTTTCAAACAGTACCAAATGTAATTAATTGTTAGTAAGCGGACAGTGTTGTTTTCAAGAACAAATTAGCACAAACAACCAAAAGTAAGTTTTTTTTTTTTTTTTTTTTTTGCAGTGCTTGTTTCTTATTCACGATTCCTTTTTTCTTTATTTCAACTAGGTACCTTTCTTTCGTTTTCTTTTCCTTTTGTTGCTTGGACTAAGTGGTGATGATGAAATGAGAAAACGATGTACATATTTTAAATTTACTTTTAATACTTAGAAAATTTGAGAGAGGAAAATGATATTCCTATCAAATTAAAAAGGAAGTAAAATATCAAGGCTTTGCGGGATTGCAGACCCTACTTTAAACTTAATGATTCAGTGGGCTGTGAATATTCCGAAATTGTCCCTGTTTTAAGGTATTTTTAGACCTTCCATAATTGGGAGAGAAGTAGCATATATAGGTGAAAAGGAAATTAATTTCTTTGTGCTCTTAAGATTTTTTTTTTGTTTTTTTGTTTATATATATTAAGATAAGATAGCTTGCATAGTGATAGCTTTGCATTTTTTGCTTAGAGCATTTTTTTTTAAATTTTAATTGTATTATTTTTTGGGCTAAAGTCCCTTAATTATTAATAAAATCTAATTTTAATTCTTGTGATATTCGACTAAGTACAATTAACTTTAAATTACTAAAATGTATATAGTTTTGATTTGCTTATGAATATTCACAACAAACAACAACAACACACCCAGTGTAATCACACAAGTGAGGTCTAGGAGGGTAAGATCTACGCAGATCTTATCTCTACCTTTGTGGGGTAGAGAGGCTGTTTCCGATAGAACCTTGGCTAAAAAAAAAAACATAGTCGATGCAGGATTGCAAGAAAAATAAGACAACAAAATATCAAGATATAAAACAATAAAGCAACACGTAGTAGTACACACAGAAGAGTATGGATCTACGCGATACCTAACTAATATAGTACTAAGAAAAGGAGACGAAGAGGCTAGTCCCTACCTCCCACACACATAGTGCTACAAAAGTCAACTACCTACTAATCGTTTACCCTAAGTCTTGACCTCTAAATCTCTCTATCTAAGGTCACGTCCTCAGTCAGTTGAAACAGTGCCATATCTTGTCCAATCACCTCCTCTCAGTTCTTCTTCGACCTACCTCTACCTCTCTTAATTCCTGCTACCACTAATCTCTCACACCTCCTTACTGGCGCATCCTTACGCCTCCTCTTCACATGGCAGAATCATCTCAGTCTCGCTTCCCTCATCTTTTTTGCCATGGAAACCACTCAGACCTTGTCCCGTATAACTTCATTTCTAATCATATCTCTCCTAGTATGATCACACATCCATCTGAGCATCCTTATTTCCGCTACCTGCATCTTCTGAACGTGAGCGTTCTTGAGTACTGGCCAGCATTCTGCCCCATACAACAACTTATGAATATTCACAGATCTTTCAGAATTATAATTGACAACTTATGAATATTCACAAATCTTTCAGAATTATAATTGTTCCACCATTTGATTATTCATGTGGTATGTCAAGCTTGTACTGCTATTCTATATTTGAGGGTAATATACTTCTAAGAATAGTTCAAATATAACATATTTCCTACTTAAAGGGACTAAAAGCGCTCATTTTAATTTGTTAAAGATGAGATCTATTGAATCACATGTTACAAGGACCACAATCAGAATGTATCAAAAACTGAGGGACTAAAAGTACTATTATCCCTAGTTTATTTATTCTTACAGTCACTTTCCAAAATTCAAACTTGATAGGAACTAATTGCCCTTATTTTTCAATTGCAACACCTAACCCCCATCAACAATTGGTAATTGTACAATTAGTTTAATCCATCCCGGTCTTTCATGATCAATTACAATTCGAATGAATGAAACTAATTTTACAAAGATTTCATGTATTTTGTTTATTGATTTTCTGTATTATATTTATAGTGTTTTTCAAAAGGACCATATAACTAAAAGCATATTTTAATTGACATAAAAACAATCTCTCTTATATAGTTGAAACTTGAAAGAGGGTTAATTAGCTGATTTAATCTTCTAAGAATGACTTCAACACTACTTGGAAAAAGTGTATGATTGGCTGCAATTTCCATCAAGAAACATGATATCAGCTCCATTTACTTTGATTAATTAGTCTCAACTTTTTACCTCCCATACACACACAACTTTATATGGTTTGTCATATAATTATCATTTCCAACAGCTGTTATGTGACACAAAGTGTGAATTATTGGGACCAAAGTAGGCCATAACCCAAGTGCTCGTTGACATAAGACTACCTAAAAGTGATGGGTAACAAAGGAAAAAAGATAAAGATATTAGTCTAGTTATCGATTACAGCTGCAAAGCAATTTATTAGAAAGAATTCCCTGTCATCGGTATTTGGTACCATCAATACACATCAAGCACCCTTATTCACGTTTTTCCACGTGCTAATTCACATAATTACTTTTATTTAGTATTATTTCCTTCGTAGAAACTAATCCAAAAATTTTAGCCGGTTATCCCTTCTTGAAACTATTATTTAATAGGTGTTTTTTTTTTTTTGCAATTTATAAATTTTTTAGACCACGATTAAATTTTAAAGTCCATTTTGATCAAACTGGAAATTTTATGAGAGAAAATTAGACAATGATCTAAAATTTTATAAATATTAGATTGTCATCTAGATGGTGACCTAAAAAGAGACATTTGGGTAAACCATCCAAAATAATGGGACTCAAACTTATGAACGTAGAAATAATTCATATTTTCAACTTTAACTTCAGATATTATTACACGCTCTCTCTCTCCTCTCATCTCTCTAGGCGATGGTGATTTAGGGTAGCCATGGCTGCCGCCTCTCCCCGGCCCCTGGCTGTGGGAGAGCCCTTTCAACACCCTAAGGAGAGCGACCCCAAACCTAATACACAACCATCTTATGCTTCACGCTTAAATCAAAACCAAACAGCCGCATCTTTAACAAAAACGATACTAAAACCTAGTGAAACTTGTTCATGGGGTACCAACTTTACAATTTACAATGAAGGAACGTGAAGAATTTGCTAAAGAGGAGGGACTCCATCAAGCAATAATGTGGAAACTATCCCCAGGCGTGACGGATTTGCAAGTGTTGCGCACAATACTGCCAAAAAACCTTGGCATCAAGGGCCATTGTATAATCGGCTTACTTGCACCAAGGCAACTTCTTTTGAGGATGGATCAGTATGAAGATTTCGTGACTTCATTATCTAGGACCGTGCATTACTTTCCATTCAACGAGAAGGAACATCAATTGAGGGTTTTTCCATGGATTATTGGTTATAACCCTAAAGAAGAGACGTCTAGGGCAGCAGCATGGGTTTCTTTGCCAAATTTACCACCGGAATTATTTGCTCGGAAAGCATTAATGTCCATTGCTGCAGCAGTTGGGAAACCAATTGCCATAGACAAAGCAACTCAAGTTCGGTCCAGACCTAGCACAGCTAGGGTTAAAGTTATAGTGGATCTTTTGGACAAGCATCCGGATCATGTGAGTTTACAACACGTGGATGACAAAACTGGTAAGGTTGTTGAGGAACTCCAGGAGGTCGTCTATGACAATTTACCACTTTATTGCAATCATTGTAAGCACCAAGGACATGATGAACTTAAATGTCGTGTGCTATTGGGAAAGAAGGTGGTTGAACAAAAAGAAAGTGTTGATGCATATGAGAAGGAGGGCCGTGTGGTTGAAAAACTTCAAGGTGATGCAAGAGCTTACTTGAATGTCAAGAAACAGTTAGCTAAAGTTGTTGCTCCAGGTACTCAAGCTTTGGCAGTTGCATCAACAAGTGGGAAAGAGGCGGCTAAAGATGCAAGCAAGCAACTGGTTACGGGTGTCGACGAGGCAATTTGTGATGATCCGGGAATCCAGGAGCTTAATGATGTAGTTGAAGAAATAGAAGGAGATAAAAGGAATGATAATCATGAGTTGGGGCAGCAAGTTGAAGATTTATCAAGTGAAAAATCTCATCAAGAACCTTTGGATAAGGCTAAACATGCTGGAATTTCTAGCTAACAATCCAATGATAACGAGGGTATGAAAGTGACTCGTTCTAAAGTTGCTTTGGTGGCCAAAGATAGGGAGAATGAAGGCGAAGGTGACTGGAATGCAGTTGCACCAAGAAAGGCTACTGGGCAACGAATTGGATCTCCAATGCGTGAGGACGAGCAACCGGGGTGTAAGGATGCAAGTGTCCGAGCCTCAAAGGATATTATGTGTCCAAACAATTTTGAAGTTCTTTCCGGTATGGATGAGCAACAACGTAACTCTGGCATTCTTTCTTTGCAATTCATAAATTAGGATTTGGCAAGCAAGCTAATGCAACGCCATGTTACTAGTTTGGCTTGTCCCGTGCCCGTCATAAAGGAAATTGCTAGTACAAGAGATTTCGTATCTTTGGAATCGTTTGGTGAGCAACATGGGGATACGGGACAACAGTAATGGCTACAAGGAATGATCAAAATGTTGAGAAACGTAAGAATTCAATTGATCAAGCTAACTCTACAAGTGAATTGGTTATTTCTAAGGATCAACATGATGCGCCAAGTTTTCTGAGGTGAGCAGATGCAATAGATGAAGAGGAAGAGCATGTCACTTCTCCTCCTAGGCTTAGCAAATTGAGCCCTGCAGCTCCTGTTTTTGTGCCTGAAGTGTGTTCTGTGGAATACAAGGTGTAGCTGCTACAAGTAATAGTGTTGCATCTGCTAGGATCCATGGGATGCAATTCTCACCTGCAACGGAGGATCAAGGGGTGAATACTAAGACTCTAGATGCTGCACCAATAGCACATCATGTGAAAGAAAATACTCGACAAGGTGAAGACATACTTGACGAAAGCGAGGAGGAAGAAATGTTGGATATATGCTTTGCAAATGCAGCTAGGGATGCAGACATTTCGCCTAGGCAAAAACGCAGTAAAACTCATAGAAGAAGGAAGAGTTGGGACAATAAGGTGAAAACTCATGGAAGAAGGAAGAGTTGGGACAACAAGGTGAGTGAGGAGTTTGTCCCACGGCACCTACCGATGCAACTAGCAAAGCAAAATCATCTGACAGTGTCTACAACTTCAATAAGATCTAATAACTCTAAGCAGAACTGATGAATTTTCAAGTGATTTTGGATCGGTTTGAAGGAGAAGTCGAGGATCAAATATATCAAGATACTTTAGATGGGCCAGTGTTCCGTTTTAGTTCATACATTTGTGAAAAGGAGTTTGAGGATGATAACTCAAATTTCTTCTTGATTTTTATCGTTTTCCTTTAGGTAAGCATCCTTCTTTGAAATATCACCATAGAGTATAACATAAACTCTGTGATGATCATAGAATATTTAGTTCTCTCTAGCTCTTATTTTTTATATGCTTGTTAATTACTAGAGGTTCATTATCTTATTAGAATTGGTAAGGTAAGGTCTAACCCCCCTTGCTTGTACTCCTACTTTTGATGATTAGTTTTTATTATTATTAAAAAAAAAATCAGATATTATTTGTAAATTACCGTTTGTTGTATAATTTGATTTATTATTTCTAACTTCAACTAGAAATAGGGAGTATGAAATTGAAAACTGGTTTGATGAGTCATCTTTCAAGTGAACTAGTGAAAAATATAAATATTAAACTTTTTTTCAAGTGTGATTTATATCTAAACACAAGAACTTCCAAATACTTATCTTCAACTTCAAATACTCGTTTTTTTTTTTCACTTTCAACCAATATTATCCAAACGCCAAGCTACAAATAAAAAGTTTAATAAATCCAAAAAAAATATGGGACTAAATTGGAAATTTGTTGAAAATATCAATCTCTCTCAATCTCGAAGTCAAGAGTGACTATGTTAATTGGTAAATTAATTAGAAATGCAAGTAAGCTTAGCTTTCTCATAAGACTACACGGTATTTTCGAATTTTAAATATCCAAGAATCTGGAGAAAATCAAATAATACTTTAAAATGTTACTTCATTCCTGATAGACCTGGAATCCGGCATTAAAATAAAAAGCCTATCAATTAATTATATTAGAAACTTCTTTTGAAAGTTAATTAATGAAAAATTATTGTTGACGTCATTAATAAGACAATCGCCAAGATTCAATCTAAATATAAATAACTTATCCTCTAATTAACATTAGTAGTTGAACGAAGATCAAGCTATAGATTCGAATTCATAATTTAAGTAGTCTCTTTGTATTATTTATTGAAATAGATAATAAGTATTATATGATTAGATGTATGAGAAAAAATAAAGATTGTTTATAGTTGGACGGCAATTTCTAATTTAAATTAAAACGATAAATCTTTAAAAAAAAAACTTTAAAATGTTCAATGATTCGAACCAGTGACATTATCACATGCATGTTTAGTTATAGTCCATTTTTTCTTATTTCTCGTTAATTTCTTTTGCCTTTTGAAAGCTCATTTTATCTCACATGACAACTTTTTCTATCGTTTCGATTTTTTCTCATAGCGCGCGCGCGCATATATATATATATATATATATATATATAAATCACCTCAAATACAACTATTATATTGCTGCCGAGAAACCTTTTACCCTTACTTTCTTTAAGATCAAAATAACAGGGTGTCATACAGAAGCTAACGATTATAAATTTTGAATGATAGTAATAAAGTAGGAATAAGAGAAAAATAAATCAAAAGAAAATATTAAAATGCGATTTGGTCAATTGACTTATACGTCAGAACACTAATGAAAGAAACTATAGAATTAAACTATAGAGAGAATGGTCTCCCCCAAAACAAACTATTTTATCGACTACGTTGAGCTTAATATTGTGTTGTTGTATGAAGAAAAGATTCTCAGTTTTTAGAAGTCCATTTCCTAAAAAAAAAAAAAAAGATTAGTTTTTTTAGAAGTAAAACAAATGATGATTAAAAAAATCAGAACAAACATTCCATCAACAACAACTCGAGTTCTTCACACATGCAGAGATCATAAAGTTCAACTTGTAAAAGCTAAAACAACTATCGCGATTATGTAGAGCTATAAATTGGTCATCCGTCATCGAATTCCAAAGCTAGTTTCTTTTCGTGTGCGTGCATCTCCAAGTTATTTTTGGCATGGTAACGATAGTAGATCGAGTTGAACGTAATATTTTTTTTTCATTTTCATACTTATCTCGTCGAATTCATTGCTTTAATACGAGCTATTTGCTAAGCCAAGTTGTTCGCTTTGGACTAAGCTCACATAGTTTTCCTTACATATAGCTTCTCAATTTTTTCAATTATCAATATATATCGATATATGACTTTATTCCCATCCAATGACTACTGAATATAAGAAATTGTCACGAAGCAATTCAATTAAAGTAGTTCTAATTGATTTGATTAAAAGCTATATTTTCCAGAAAGAAATAATGTACTAAGAACACAATCCACTATTATTTCGTATCAATTGCAATAATTTATGTTCCCTAACAACTTAACGCAAAGACATATTTGGAAAATTATTTGTGGATCTAAGCTAAAATGCTAGAGAACGTATAATATATCTATAAGATATGATTCTTTTTTAAGGTACCTTCTGATAATCTTCCTTCCAACACTTGTTTTCCCCTTGGCTAAGCAAACGTTTTTATTGAGTGTGAGATGGATCATAAATAAGTGTGATTTACAAGAAATTTGGAGATTGGCTGTTAGTGTTATTAATTATTTGGTTAATGGTACTTTTAGTCCTCCAATTATTCAAAGATTCTAATTTTAGTTTTTGTGTTATTCGCTGAAGCACATTTAACCTTTAATTAATTGGAATATGTGCTTTTGATCTCTTTGCTCATGAATATTCACAAATGCACCAAAATTGTTAACCATTATACCAACCAAGCGGTATGTTAGACTCGATTTTACTCCATATTTAATGCTAATATAGTTATAGTGGCTCTTTACAATTTTTTTTTTTTTTTAGTTTTATGACCCTTTTATAAGAGGTCTTCATTTTTTACACATAAGAGATCTGAAAAAGTCATCTTCTTCTATTCAAATTGTAAAAGGTCAAGATATCTTATTTTCTCGGTTTTAAATATGTTGAGTCATATATCATAATTATTTAATGATTAAGTGAAAAAATATGCCGTCACCCCTTAAATCAGTTGGTTGGCTACCTGAACTTTCACCTTGTTGGTGAGGGTTCGAATCCCCACGTAGTAATATCTTCCCCCATTTCCTCTTCTCCTGCCCCCTATGTTATAAAAAAAAAATTTAAAAATTGTTACCTTACTATCACTTAATTATCTTGTTTAAGTATTAGAAAATAGGGTGAACATCATTTTCGCCCCCCAACTTTGCTTTAAGAATCAAATTCCCCCCTCAAATATGAACACTAGATATTAGAGTTTTGATTATTATTAATAAGAAAATCTTATTATTCTCATTTATTTCATTATAGAATGATATTAAGTTATATACTCAATTAGAATTTCTTACTTTTCTTTTTCCGTCTCAGAATAATATTTATTTTCTTATAAGAAATTTGTTGCATAGATTAAGAAGATAAAAGTTATCATGATTTTAAAGAAATAAAAGAAAAAAAGACAAGTTGATAATGTAAGGGTAAAATAAGAATTTTAAAAAGTTAATTAGGATAAAAGGAAGAGAATATCTATTGTTCATAGTTGAGAGAGGAATTTGATTTTTAAAAGAAAGTTGCGTTTCTTTTTTTCTCTCGGACTCGGTCGGTCCAATTGTTTCCAGATGTCAACAATAGATTGATTTGATGACCTATACTTCAATTGATGGCTAGAGAGATTCCTGATTATGAATAAAGTGAAAGATCTTTCACTCGAAAACTTTATTAATTCATAACGTTTAATTATTAAATATGCATTACACGTTATCAAACAATATGTTACTGAAATGTTAATTGATGACGTTTTAAATCGAATCACCTTTTTGTTGCTAAAATTACCCACTTGCTCTGTGTTATCGTTAAAATTTTGACAAGTAGCTCCCTGATCATCTTACTCTGCAACAACATTGGTCCTTTCCTTTTCCATCGTCAACAAATTTAGTTCTTTTTTTTAACAAAAATCATGAAAATAGCACATGTGTAATTTAGCAATCTACATAATCCTTTTTCACTGAAAAAAAAAAAGAGAAAAAAGTTTATTTCCTGTATGTCATTATCAAACAATTTGAGGGAATTACTGGAGTGAATAATGAAGATATCGATCCGAGGCACTTCGGAAGGGCAAGGCTCAGATTTGGCGGTTCGTGGCACCAGCTCGATCGGCATCGAGGTAGGTTACAGCTAGGTTGAAAGAAGAGAGGTAGAAATTAAATTTGAGAGGGAGATGACGAGAGAATTGATTCCCTAAATTTATATAATTTTTAAGAAACATATTATAAGTGTTATTTGAAAGATTGTAAGAGTTAAATTATTTATATTAGCAACTCAATAATCTATACACCATGTAAAAATTCAGGAAATCACGCGTGGTTTTCCTTAAAGTGTCCGATCTTGAATTTTTGTCCTCGCTTAACAAAATCTTTAAAAAATGACCTTAACTTGAAAAAACTCGCCGGGAAGAGCTTTTGTTGCCCATCAGGCATAAGTTCTAGTTTCTGCCTATAAGGCAGAATTTGTGATCAAATGAGCAGATTCACAATCTTGAAATATACTGTACTTCTGCTTTATAGGCAAAACTAATTTATATACACAGCTTATGCCGGATGGGCAACAAAAGTTTTGCCTAGCTAATTTTTTGAAGCGGAGGCTATTCTTTAAAAATAATTGTTAACGCAGAGCCAAAAAATCGAGGCCACCCCTTATGGAGGCCATTTGTAAACTTAACCCGTAAATAACCCATTAGAGAACAGAATGATACTAGAGAAGGCCCAGTCAATATGATAATGTGGGTAAGTCGTTGGGCCAAGAAACTCTTGGCCCATTATTATGATTGCCCACCGGGGCACATTGAGTTACAATGAGAATCCAAATTCCTAAGGGAACTATCACCACGGGAAAACACATATTTATACCACTTTTATTCGAATTATGTACAAATTTTATTTCAGTATAAATGGTAATTTCAGACATTCTAAATGGTAATTTCAGACATTCCGAAAAATATGAATGGTATCAAGTATTTAGTCTACAATCTAGACAAATATTAGTTGCAATACCCATATAATTTGAAAATAGTCACTTTCATGGAGTTTCAAATTCTACGTATAAAACTCTAGCGATTAGGACAAATACTAATCGTAATAATGTCATATTTAAGTGAAGGGGTTGTGAAAAAGGAAGGGAATCGCCGATTTGTTCGATAGACTAGGGAAGACCAAGTTCATTGGCGGTGATGGATAAAATTCACAAAGAGCCACTTTTCAGCGTTCGTAATTCAAAAATCGCCATAATTATGAAATTTTAAATTCCATGAATTTCACCCGTGAAATGTGAAACTTCTAGAGAATGACTATTTTTCAAAACCAAGGTTGAAAAGTGGCCATTAACTGCTATTTATATGATGGTGATTATAGTTTTCGGATTTATTGTGAATTAGGATCATGTTAGTTGCCAATCAAGGATTTATTGTGAATTAGAATATATTGAAGGGAATAAGGTTTATGTTAGTTCTCATCAAATAAAAGTTTGGTCAAAGGAGGCTGGGGGTTTTCATTAATGATTAAAAAAAAAAAAAAAAAACTAAAGAGAGCATGAAGTTTTGATTGACTATCTAAACTTTCACCTTTTTATTCCCTCGTCATTTTCTTGGGAAAAAAGAACTTGAACGGACGCGGTGGGGGAATCCAAGATTACTAATTGCTTTTGAATTTGATCTCAATCAAGTGTAGGGTCAACTTCATAATTTTGAATAATTACAGGACCAATCCGTTAGCCACTCTTTACGCTACCAAAAAAGAAGAGAAAGTAACTTTGAGCCACCAATTTTTCAATTATATCACTTTCACTTTCCTTTTTTGTTCTCATCACATCCATTTCACTCGGTTTTACAAGGCAAGAACTTGTGAACACATAGAAATTGAACAAGAACAGATATACTTGCACTTTGAGTTGTAAAAAGCCATGGCAAATATTGTAGCTTTGTTTGTTCTTTGCTTAGTACTATTTGCTTCTATTGCTGCTGCCCATTTTATGGACACTTTCCTTGTTGTTGGCAAAGTTTATTGTGACACTTGCCGTTGTGGCTTTGAGACCTCTGCCTCCAAGTATCTTCCTGGTATATAACCAACCCAGTTTACTTCCTTTTATTTTCTAGTAATTACTTATTCATTTAAGTAGGGCTTCTATGTATGATTGTATCACCCAAAGTGATGGATTAAAAAATTTAGACGCGATAAATGTTGAATCTTCATACTGTCATCGGTATCCAGTTTACTTTTTTCGCACAAGGAAGACTAGATGTTTGACTAGGGAATGCATCATAATTTTCCTAGCATAATCTCTAATTTTCTTATATATGAGATTAGTAAGTACAAATTTCTATTTCTTTCTTTCCATATATGCTACATAATTGAGAATACAAGTATGCCACTTCAAGAGGATAGTCAGGCAACACTAATAATAATATTAAGTCATTCAAACATATATTGACTAATTAGCAGTCATCACTAGCAATCAAATATATCTAGTAGTTGTCTGTAGGGTTTAAAGTGTTTGAGCATCTTATCTATAAGCTTAATCTTTCGCTTTGACATACAGTTCTTTATTTTAATTATATCTTCAACACGTGACTATAATTACACCGGTTGCTTGCAGGGTCGAGGGTTAGAATTGAGTGCAAGAAGAGGGACACCAACGACGTTGCATACACCGTTGAAGGTGTGACAAACTCTAAAGGAGAATACAAGATCTTGGTGAACAGTGACCGTCGTGATGAATTTTGCGATGTGGTCCTCATCAGAAGCTCTGATCCTATGTGTGCTGAGCCCAACAAGGGTCGCGATCGTGCCCGTGTTGTCCTCACTCCTAACAATGGCATGGTCTCTAGCACTCGCTTTGCTAACTCTATGGGGTTCCTCTCAAATGAGCCTCTTGCTAGCTGCACTAAAATCCTCCAGCAGTACGAGTTTTCAGAAGATCAATTTTAAATGGTTTACACTATTTTTATTATTATTATTATTAATTATGAATCTTTATGTTATATTGTCAAGATTGATGCTTGTTCGTGTTTGATTTTCTAGTGTTATGTGTAATGTGTCCTTTTGGAGTTAAAAGAGCTAATCTTGCAAATGCAGTTAAACCTCTACGGATCATTTGTTCGGATATTTTTTTACTGCTATAACGAAATGTTGTTCTATAAAACTTTTAATGTAATTATGTAACATAACATTGAAATCGGTTCCAAACGAAACTTGAATGTTATAGTGAAATGTTGTTATAGAGAGGTCTGATTGTACTGAAGTGCAATTTATGAATTACATTTTGGTTTGATTCAACTAGATTCGACCATATACTCTCATAAAAGCTAAAATTATACAGTATGTTGTTGACCTTTTTCTTGATTGATTTTATTTTTTTCTTAATGATATGATTTTATAGCACGGATGTTCTTTTCTTTTTAAAATTCCATACATGTTCAAGTATCGTCACATAAAAAACTGACAAGAGAGTAACTTAGATCAAAATGTCCAGGATGAAAACCTACTTATTTTGTCCATTATCAATTTTTCTAAGCTTAATTGAAGCACAAATTAAGCCACAAGAAGAAAGGGAAATCAGTCTCCAACAAGATTTTGGAAACTACCATGCACAAATATTATTATCTCATGGAGTGGAGGAAAATTTTGGGATGAAAATGTCCTTGGAATTCTGGATTATGATGCTACAATTAAAGGAAATATGAACTTAAATGAAGAGCCATCACAAGATGTTATAAATCATGAAGTTGCAACTTTTATTTGCCATTTGGATTGTCAAGATATTGATATGAGGACTGATAAGCAATAGCTAGAGAGATCATATCACTTAATTTCATCATGTTCCTTTGATTTTTTTTTTTTTTTGATTGAGAAATAAAGCTATGAAATAAAACTAATGTGCGGTATTTTTTGTTCTTCTCTTTTTCATGTTTTCCCCCCTTTGTTTTGCATGACTACTGATTAGCTAGCTTAAAGGTTGTAGCAGAAGAATTCCTGATCTACAAAATATCTGAGATCTATTAGCTGGAAAAAAGATGAAAGGGCTCACTTTTTTTAACTAATAACATCTTAATTTAAATCTATATATTTATAAAGTCAGGTATAGATAAGGTGATGTGGTATCTCTCTTTGGCCAAAGATCCTATTTATCTTTTCTCTCCTTTTTTTGATATTTTCTCTCATTTTTTAAAATCACCTCTAAAACTCATACCTCTCCATCTTCATATATAATTCTACTCTTAATTGGTATTAACATATCCATAACTCCCAAACCTTTCATGTTTGTAACCCCAATTATTAATTAATAAGTTTATGACACATTAAAATCATACTAAATACTATTCCTATTTAAATGAAATTGTTTTCAGCCGTATTGGCTATGCTATACTTTTGTTAGCCATTGATAAGTTTATTTGGTTTGGCTTCGTCAAGGAAAAATTCTTGAAATGTGATTTCAGTTTGCCTTTCTTTTCTTCAGTTTTAAAATAATTTGATTATGTTACGTTGCAATACAACTCATCCTTCCCTTCAATTCTTAATTATCGCATTCTTTAAAAATGTAATTTACTTAATTAATTTATTTCTTCTGTTTTATTTTCTTTTCTGGTCTTGGTTAGTTTTTTGTAACTCCAGGCCAGGATGTGTTTCGAAAGTGGAAGAATGGTCCGAGAAGAAAGTCAACGTATACGTGCATGCTGCTTACTAAAGCATGTATATATCCTTCCGTAGTCATGTGGATCAATTTTTAAAAAGTCTATTGATAAAACATGAGAATATTAAATTAGTTTGTAGTTTTCAGAATAGAATTTAATTCATAAAAAAAATATATATTCGCATGTAAAATTTCAGTCCTTAACATTTTGCATTTTTTGTTGTTGCTGAAAGTCCTCAATCTTTTTAGATTTTCATAGATAATTACAATTGACTTTCGGTTTGAACGCTTCAAGATTATTACTTGAAAAAATGCAGAGATGCTGGCTTAGATTATTTTTTGTTATTGTTTCTCATTGTTTGATATATATTTGTTGAGTTTAGTTTCATTTACTATTTGGTATCAAGCTTAAAAATATAATTAGAACAGTTGAAGAATAGAAAAATTTAAAAATTAACTGAAAAATAAAGATTGATTTTTTTAATTAGAAAAATTTAATAATAATTATTTTATTATATTTTGATTTTTTTAGTGATAGCGCGATGCGCATACAAAATATACTAGATTAAGAGTATACTTGAGAATATATAGGGGAATTTGTCATGGTGTGCTAACTCTTAGACCTAATTGACATAGATTAGCCAAACTTTAATAAATTGGCATAAAATAGCCCCCACATGCATTTGTTTCCTATTTTCTCTCCCACAATTTCCTCCTCTCCTAGATTTTCCCCCTAAACTCTCTCCAATGTTTCTCTCTCTTATTTCTTCCATCCATACATTGTTGTGTATCTCATTCTCTCCTCCACTTTTTCACTCTCTTTCCCTATTTTTTAAATTTCTCCCATCAAAATCGAAAATCTAACATGATATATTATGAAGTACCATGTATACATTCTCATATATACACACACACTCTCTGATATACATTGTGGAAGACCATGTATTATTGTGAAGTACCATGTATACATTCTGATATATATAGTGAAGTACCATGTGTACATTTTGATTTATATTGTGAAGTACCACGTATACATTCAGTTATATATTGAAGTACCATGTATACATAGTTATAATAATGTGAAGTACCATGTATACATTATAACTATTATACTATTAAATAATGTATATTTATTATGTATAAAAAAGGATAAAAATATTAAAATATGAACTATAACCTTCAAGTATACATTCCGAAATTTGATGTCGAAGAAGTATTTTTTTTTTAATATTTTTTTCACAATTGATAGGAGATTTTAATCAAATATATTAAAAGATATTCATTACCCTATTTTTGGGGGTGAATAGCTTGACATTAGGGGGCAAAAAATACTCCCTCCCCTATTTTTGAGCCGGCAAAATACGCAAATAGCTACTCAATGACATTTCTTTTAGGTTTCATTAGCTAAATAAAATATTTGATTAAAAACATGCCAATTTTTTTTAGTTTAAGGGTCGTATATTGGGAGAATAACCTATATATACATAAGAATAGGGTATATTTACAAACTATGACGATACTTTTCAGTTTACAAAACATACCAATAGATTTCTTACAAAACATATGCGAAAATTTTGTGTATGAAAACTATATAAAATGTGTATATCTGGCTCAAAGCTTAAAATTTTCGCTCAGAATTTTGTGTATGAAATATGTATATCTCGCTCAAGACTTATAAATTTGGCTCAAATTTTTGTGTATGAAAATTATACTATGAAATATGTATATCTTACTCAAACCTTAGAATTCTCACATTTTTCGTGTGAAATATGTATATAACTGTATAATTTTTTTATAAGTTCATGTTAGGTTTTTGGATTTTTTTTTTTTTTGGCAAATAAACTGGACGATTTTATTCACCAAGTATAACAGTTACAGTTCAGTACTTTAAGACACAGCTACAGGAAATGGCTAAGTATAAACTTCAGCCCATTTCCTACAACTCCACATCTATAACAGCAGGTTCCTCATAGTCTAAGGGTAGAAATTCATGCTATCTAGCTTCCTATTCAACTTTGCACTTACTATTCCTCGACAGTGAACATCCTGGACGATTTGCTTCACAATGCTATCAACACTTCTCTGCTTCTTCTGAAAGACCCTGGCGTTTCTTTCTTGCCATATATAGTAAGTAGTTCCTGCCAAACACATCCTATATACTTCCGCTGTTGCACTGTTTCCTTTGTATGATTGCAGGGCCCATGCCAGCTCTTGACACCAACTTCCAGTAATTCTTTTAATACCTTGCCATGCCAAAATCCTACTCCAAATGTTAGCTGATATCACACAGCTGAAGAATAGATGTTCCACACTCTCCACACCTGTATTACACAATGGGCAGCTCGTATCTTTTGTGATGCCCCATTTCACCAATCTATCCCTTGTCAAAATTCTGCCGCAAATGATCAATCTAAGTATAAAGATCCATTTAGCCGATCCATAGTTGTTGCATACCACTTTCCTCCACGGGACCTTTGGAAAGGATCCTCTTAGCTGCATATAAATTTTATTGATTGAGAAAGTGTCCATCTGCATAAGATCTTGTTCCTGTAATCCAGCAGCTTGGAGATATTGTTTTGCCTTCAAAGTCTTCCTCACAATCCATGAAGCATTGCCAACTTCTGCTTCCCACATTTTATACAACTTTCATGCAAATTTAATACAATTTTGTATCTCGCTTCGAAATTCGGATGAAATTTAATACAACTACAATAACATTATATACAACTTTCATACAATATTAATACATTTCCAAATAGTCCAAAATCATAATAGAAATTTTTGTTTCTTTTGAATTTCTAGAGGTGCAATTAACTTAATTGTCTTGGTTTTTTGTTTCCATACCCTAGCTTTAAAAATATTAGAGAAGATTTGGGTTAGTTCTGAAACATTCTATACTGAAAATTGAGTAGTCATTGGTTGAAGGATCAACGGAGAACGATATAAAGCTGCTAGTGCACCTTGTAACATAAGTACTTCCCATCGGTAGAAATTTAGTAGTCATCTTCTCAAAAGGCAAAAGAACTAATGATCCATATATCACACTTGAATATTGGTTGAAGGATTTCATAATCGAGGCGGGGCTTTGCCGGAAAGCACGGATGAAACAGAGCATCCGCGAGTGGTTTTTTTTCCAGATATGAGCAGATTGTGATAGAGAATGGGACAGAAAGGGTCGGTTATTTGTTTTTCCAGATCTGGGCAGATTAGAGAAGGGGAAGGGAAGGATGGACTTTTAATTTTTTTAGATCCGTTATATTTTGTAATTAAGTTGGTATGTTTTGTAAATAAGGAAAAATATCCTTAAGTTTTATAATATCGAGTCTTAAGTAGTATTATTAGGTCATTTTTCCTTATATATTTATGTCAATTCCCCAATATATAGGCTGCCTGGGATAAGCTGTCCAAATCATGTATTTTTTCGGCTTGATATGTATCACTATATTTTCCAAAATCCATGAAGTGTTTAAACTTATGGGCTGGATTGGACTTTTTGACTAATAAATAGTCTCAACTTTCATCTGATGTAATTCATTTTTTTCCGCGGATTGTCCTCTTCTTGGGGTGGTCTTTAATTTTTGGCCCTCAAATTGGTGATCCTTAATTTTTGTCGTTCGCCGAATACTCTGAGGTTCTGGGTTCGAATCCCAGCTCAGCCAAAAAAAAAAAAAGGAATTTCGCAAGGCAGAAGTTTGGATTCGCAAGGCAGAATTTTGAAGGCTCAAAACTCTACCTTAAGGTAGAGTTTGAAACTCTGCATGAAGCATGCAAAACTCTACCTTTTAATTCTTGGTTGAGCGAGAATTCGAACTCCAAACCAAGAGGTTTTAACGAAGGCCAAAAATTAAAGACCACCCCAAAATAAGGGCATTCCTGCGAATTGCCCGTTGTAATTTTCAAATTGGATCAGGGGTGGTCCAAATAAAAGTTGAAGTAGGTCATCATACCACGAAGAGGGCTAGCTTTAATGGGCTCGACATATCTGTCTTAACGTGAATTTTCATGTATGAAGGAAGAAAGTTGCACGGTTTTCCATTCAAATGGGTTGGTTTTTAATATTTGTCCTTCAAATCGAACTTATTCCTAGAGGGTTATAAGTTCTTAAGGGCGCGGGACATAACTTATGGAATATTATGATGAAGAAATATAAACTTATGCCCACTGAAAAAATTATTTTCCTTAAGGGTTAAAATTAAAAACCAATACAGAATAGGGACAAAAGTGCAAATGACCTAGGAAGTAATTGCAGAACTGCAGGAAATGCACTGGTACTTGATTTTAACGCTGCCATTTAATTTGTACCAATTTTTTAAAATTGTTTTGCAAGTGTACCTACTTCATACGTACGGTGTCTGAAGTTAGTCTTGACAAAATCTGACTTAAAACAAAATGTCTGAAGTTTAATATGGCTGAACTTTAGGCACATATGGCTGAAGTTTAGTCATTTTTATATGTTTGTCTCACTTCAGTGATTTTTGCTTGAATTTTTGTCATATTAAGGCACATATCACTGAAGTTTAGTCATTTTCATGTGGCTAAAGTTCAGTAATTTTTATATGGATGAAGTTCAGTCATTTTTGCCTAGCTCAGCCATTTTATCAGAAGTTCATGCACATGTAGTTGAAATTCAAAATAAATAATGATTGACGTTCAAACAAAAAAACACATATTAATTAGTATATGTTATTCGATAAAGAACATGTCAGATGATTCTGAATAGATAATGCATCAATGATTCATCCCCCCTTAACCATCTTTTTTCCATTTGCTCACAAGAAGAATGGCATCTATGCTATATGCTCTTGCTCTTCCATATGCCTAAATCTAGTACTCTATTATTTTACCCAGGAATTAAAAGGCATAAGGTCCTACAAAATGAGCAGAGGCATTGCTACACCTTTGCATATGCTGCCAATGCAAAAATGTACACATTTTTTTTAATGGGAATTGAATCAGAAGACTTCCCAAAGTGGACAAAGCACCACACATAAGGACTTAAAATTTCATGGCTTCGAGTCTTGGATATTAAACCACCCTTGTTAATGAACATGTTATCCTTTAACGGAAAACTTTTTCGTGCGAATTTAAAATTAACCGTTCCAGTATAAATATCAAATACCAGGTGACAAAATGAAAAAAAAAAAAAAAAGAAGAAGTAGGAGGAAATTTACACATTTTTTTTAGGGAAAACAACACTCTATGGCATTTTGGGTAAAGTATTTACCCGAAATGGCCATAGTTTTTTTTAAACATTTTGTAGCCTTCATTCCATTTTTTTTTTTTAATAATTACCCGAGATAGCCACCCCCTTCCCCCCATATCAAACTCCAAGATGCTATTTTTCCTTCCAAATCTCTCTCTAATGTTGGTGTTTTTTTTAAGGGTAAAGTGTGTATAAAACACATACATTATGTTACACTTTTAACACTGTATTAACACTGTATAACACTGCATAACACTGTAGAAGTGTGTATAAACAACTCTTATACGTTATTATACATTTTTATACATTGTCTACAGTAGATGTATAAAGTTGTATATTGTTGTATAAACTTGTACATTGTTGTATAATGCTGTATATACAAGCTGCAGCCATAATTTGTTGGGTCATAGGTTTGTAATTTAAAAATATGACTACGCAAATGTAATTTTATGTGGTAAATTGTACATTACTGAAATTCTCCCTTTTTTTTTTATGATAATTGAAATTCAAGACTTCCCAGAGTGTACAAAGCACCAAACATAAGGGCTTAAAACTTCATGGGCTCGACCCTCAAGATAGGGAGTTAGACCAATTCCTAGGAAGGGCACATGTTTGATGTCTTTTGAACTTTATCTGTTTCTTCTTGACACGCTATCTACAGGACCATAACCCCATGGGACTAATGACTTAACCACGGCAAGAGGTTCTTCCAATACCCTATCTTTCCATATCCCTTCCACCCTACCAATACCGCCACCCCCTTTTACCTCCTTACCCTATAGGCATATTTTAAAGGACAGTTTAGTGCATTAAGCTTTTGCTATGTATAAGGTTCGGGCAGTGGCGGAACCAGAATTTTTAGTAAGGAGGTTCAAAAATATGAAGAGGTAAACATACGAAGAAGCCAAAGGGGTTCAACACCTACCATATATACATAAAAAAATAATTTTAACCTTCAATATACACTGTAATTTTCTGCCGAGGGGGTTCAACCCCCTCGGTTACACTTGGCTCCGCCCCTGGGTTCGGGAGAGGATAACCTTGATTGTATATATACATTGTATGCAGTTTTATCTTGGATTCTTATAAAAAATATTAGGTTAGTGAAAGGATTGGATATTCACATTGAATTCATACTACACAATTTTATCTTGCAAGTCGAAGGGGAGCTTGCAATGGTAAAATTATCTATGACCTATATTTCATGGGTTCGAGACGTGGAAGCAGCCAGAGGCGGATTCAGGATTTAAACTCTGTGGATTCAATATTCTTGAGATTTTTAATATCTTGACCCCATTATAGTTTAAAGTTATGGATTCATGTCTACTATTTATTACGATTTTAATAAATTTTTCCACATTAATTTTTGTTCCGCGTTGAAAGTTATGGGTTCAATTTAACCTGCACCGACAATGTTACATCCACCGCTAAAGCAACCCGTAATACTTGCATTAGGGTAAGATGTCTACATCACACTCCTTGAGATGCGGCCCTTCCCTAAACCTTGCTAAAGCAGGATACTTTATGCACGGGACTATCTTTTTTGTTTTTTTCAATTTTATCTTGCAAGTTTAGAAGAAAAAATTTCAAGATTTGAAGTCGTAACCCTCAATCGATCCCTTGGGACAGTGCTTCTTGCACCTCTTCGTCCGCGCTCCTAGCCAAAAGTGATGGAGCTAAGTTGAATGAAGAGGGTTTAATTGAAGTACTCATCCAAAATTTATAGTGCATAAATATGATAAAGATAATTTTGTTATAGATATATAATATTTTGAATTCTCTTGACATCAGTGAAGCATTAGAAGTAGTAGTAAAGGGGTTGCAAAAACTACTATTTTAGGTGACAAGTTGGTATCTTAGGTATGACATTTTTCCTTTTGTTTTTGAATTCTTTTATTAGAATTTTTGGTTTTGCCACTATCGAGCATTACATCTTATACTATATGGTTAGGGGTGGGGGAAAACCGTTGGAAATGTTTTCTCATCAGCTCTATTGTTTAATCACCAAAGAGATAATTTCTTCTTTGTTATCCACATTCAACAAATGGATTGCATGATTTGTCGAACCAAAAGAGGACTCTTCAGAGTCATCAGATGGTGTATTGTATTGTTTCGGTTCCCAAGATTATGGAAGCAAAACATTACACATGTATCTCTGAAAAGATGTTTGCCTTGATAAAGGAATGGTTGTGTGTAGAGTATTAGATTTAGTCCAAGGCAAAATTGACCAAAGATTGTCTGGTAGGTTGCACATTATATTGATGGCCATGGTAAGTTCACAATTTTGACTAGAATTTGGGAGCTAAAACTGGCATCTTTAACCTTTTTTAAGAAAAAGTTCTAAGCTCAGTGCACTAACAATGTATAAGTATAAATTGTTTACATTATCAGGATATATAAGTTAACTCAACGACAACTAACTTTTGTAATAAACGTAATGTAATACTTAGACATTAGTTAATAACGTCTTATAATTGATTATAGGGAAAACGGTCAGATTTGATCCCGTGCTCTTATAAATAAGCTATATTTGCCATTGTCATCCAACTTTAGGGCCATATTTGCTCTTGTACTCTATTTTGTGGTCATATTTACCCTCCGTCCGTTAAATCCCTTGTCCCCAGCTTTATTTTCCTAGGTGGAATTATTTTTCTCCCAATTTAAACCAAAATAAACTAAACTATCCCATCCTCCAAGCAGTGGCGGATTCAGGATTTTTAATTAGGGTGTTCGGAAAAACAACTGAACAAACTTTTGCATTTATTTAGGGTGTTCAAAAGTCAATATATGTACATGAACACAGAAAACTACCCTAAATATACATTGTAATATTTTGCCCAGGATGTTCGGGTGAACACCCTGAGCCTTTACTATATCCGCCCCTGCCCCAAGTTGTCTTCTCCACCTCACCCCATTTTCATTTTATTGAATAACCTCTTCCAATTTCCATAAAATCCTCTTGTATTTATTTATTGCTAGAATCCTCCTAGGGTCAAAGACAGACCACTTTGTTTCAATAATAGAGAAGACGCAACCCCCACTCTTCCCCATGGTAGAATCTGAGTGTGAATCCAATTTCCTGTCTCCTTCACCTTCTGTTACTTGATGGGCAAATTCAACCATCTGATGGTATTATATACAACTCCTAAATGAAGGGAGTAAACAATTGTGCAAAGATATATAAGGGAAACGGTGGCAGATTAGACAGGATTTTGTACCTTCATTAATGATTTTATGGTGTTCTTGCCACTGGATTTAAAATGTTGGTATTTTGTTGCGCGCTTCTAATAAATTTTCGCCCTTTCCATTATCAGTGCTGCAGCCAAGAATTGACGAATTAAATTGAACATATCTTCTTCGTTTCCATTAAATCAATTTGCAATTAAGTTGACAAATCTATTAACCCATCAAAGCATTAATGATTTCAGTAGGAGAGTGACAGAGAAAACATTATCCATGAGAAAGATCCAAAAGTTGCCTGTTGATATATCATTCATAATAAGATCGATCAAAACCAAGCACGGTGGAGATTGGGAGAGGCTGTACAATAAAACTAGGCTCATTGTACGCGATTTGCGCGTGACCGAAGAGGGTATCTCATTTTGACAACAAAATCTATAGGAAAAAAAAATTAGACTTAGTTATGAACTTCGTTGTTAATTCATCGCTAAATTGCTCGTAGCTAACAATTTTTTTATTAATTTGTCGCTAATCCATCGGTAAATAGGATTAGCAGTGAACTTTACTGTTTAACTTTCCATCACTAATTCATGCTTATTTAGTAGTGAAATAACTTAAGATATAAAAGAATATAGATAGCTTTCATTTATTAGAATAAGCGTAACAAAAAAATGATAACAATTCATTCAGAGTATATTTTATTTTCTACTATTCATCCTTGTTATTTAACATTTGCATTTTATTAATTTGACATGTAACATTCTACTATAATCTTTCGCTTCATTTCTATTTTTTTTCAACCACTGATACTTTTCTTATTTAACAAATTTATATACTAAAGAGTTTTCTCAATTTGAAAAATCAATTTCTTTTGCTAATTAGTTAATTCAAAATTTAAATTACTTGTTTGAAACATCAAAGGAATTGATTTATGTTTTATCTCTTTATTTATGTATTCTATTTCCTAAAACTTTCTAAACGATGACATTATAAGTTCTTTAGCAACATTTTTGTTTCTCTTCTTGAGAGTTAACCTCTTTTTTTTCATGGTCTTTTTTAGTGCTTCCTTTTTATTGATCATTAACACTACAAGAAAAAATATATTTGTCAATAAAATTATTTTTGTTGCCATAGATTGATTATTGTTGCAAAAAGTACTTTTGGCAACAAAAACTTTTTTTTGTTGCATAGACTTTTCCCAACGGCTGTTATGCAACAATTTTTTTTTTGTTGTCAAAAGTACTTTTTGCAACAATAATCACACTATTAAATTCTTTGGCAACAAAAAAGTTCTTTGCCAACAATAAAACTAAGTTGTTGCCAAATATTAAATTTTTTGTTGTCATTTCTATACTTTCTTGTAGTGCAAGTCGTGTCATGAAAAAAAGATTTATTAGGATGCGTTTTCCAACTCAAGTAGAATATTTATTAATTTCTGCTTGATTATATTTCAATATAGAGGGATTCATAATTAGATAGACTTACAACTCGTTGATATATTTATTTGCATTAAGTTTGATATCTTAGTCTAAAAAATGATTTAATTTATTCTAACAAACTAAAATAAAGAGATAAAAGTTGAAAATAGGATTTTGCTAAACATTTCTAACATAATAAATTTTAAAACGAAGAGAGACCAAACAAACGTTTCACATTTATTCAAAGTTCAAACTTACTGTTTTTTTATTATTTAACAATTAAACCACTATCGATTATGTTTTAATATTTTTTTTTATGTTTTAATATTTTTTTTTATTATTCCCTTGAATGGTAAAATCAAAGGTTATATTTATTTGAGTATCGATTTTGTAATGATTGATACAAAAGCACGATGTGGTGATATCTATTATAAAGATCAAGTAACATGATTAATTGAATTGTAGTTAACGACAATAAGTAAAGGATTTATAAGTATAATCTTCCCTTAATTTTTTAAATTTAGAATCTAATTAGGTAAGTATGTTACTGGATCAACCATCATCAGCCGTTTAGTATATCTCCGCTCCACCTATTATTTGTACACTCGAAATACATAACATGAAAGGAATTATTGTTTTGTCAAATAATTTAATTAAAGATTCATATAAGGTAAAATCTTAATGAATTTTAAAATACTAAATATTAGGAATTCTTACATAATTCAAATAAGGAAAGATTTAATAAGAATTTTTTAAGTTGATTTCGTTTTTAAAAAATAGGGAAAAAAATTTAGTTACAATTTTCCTTGAGAATTATTGGTGAAAGAAGTTACCTTTCATAACTTGAAGTGATTAATATATTGCCTTTTGTATTAAACTCGTGATAGGACATTTAGTTCTTAGAAGTTATTGGGAAAAGTTTCATCAAATTGCATTGCATAATATGCAATTTACCAAAAACGCATATCTATATATGAAGTGCACCGTAATTCTTCTTAGTGAAGAATAGTTTTACTTTTTCCAGAAAGATGAAAACATGAAGAAAAAATTAGATCGTGAAAGTGGGTTAAAGTTACATACCTTAGTTGATGGCTTGATGATGATTTAAGAGAATTCGCCTTGAACAATTGATATAAAAAAACATCAAATCTGTCACAGCTAATTATAAATTTAATTATCATGATCGATCTCTTTGAATAACTGAAACTTAACAATTTCATCTCACCAATTAGTATGAAAATATTCTTCAATAATGAAACTGAACAAAATACAACTCTTTCCAGAAAGATTAAAATATGAAAATAGAAAATAGATTTTTGAAGTAGGTTGAAGTCACATACCTTGACCGCTTAATGAGGATTGAAAAGAATTTACCTTGATTAATTGATCTAAAAAGCTTCAAATCTGTCACAATTAATACATTCTTATTGAGCAAAAAATTCCAACACCTCAACATAAAAATTGAAATCAAGCACTCAACCCATTGTAGCTTCTACTATACCCCCCCCCCCCAAAAAAAAAAAAAAGAGCAAATATAGTTTTGCGAGTACATGTTCACCCTAAAAAATAATTTTCTTATTGGCACTCCCAATTTGTTTTTCAAGTTAATATCAAACCACGAAATAAGAAATTACACATAAAACACCATGAGACATGAGTTATAGGAATTAGAAACACAATGCAAAGATTAAGAATGATATCTGCCGAATCAGATATCAAGATATACCAACAGATAGCATAGAACTTAGAAAATCACACAAATCATAGTAAAATCAAATAATACATAATCAAATTTATAAAACTATAGCGTTTAATATCAAGTCGAGAATCAAATCAGTTTAAAGTTTTAAGCAAGACAGTTGATAACTTGATAAGCAATAAAGTTGTGGATGTTGTGGCTAAGCTCAAATTTACGTTCATTGGTTAACATCTTTTATAGATGTGATTTTATAACCTAGTAGAATTTTATTTTGGTTTAATAGTAAAAAATTTCGTTAGTCTCAAATAAGGAAAAGTGACTTGGAATGTGACAATGTGTTATGGTCCTAAACTTAAGGAATTTATTCACCTAAAATATCTAGGATGTCGTGTTCAAATAAGGAAGAATTTGTGTTCAAATAAAATTAGTAGTTGATTTTAGAAAATAATTAAAGGACTGATGGCAAAAGTTCCAGCTAGAGAAGAAGAAAGGAAAATAGTTTATGAGTTTAAGGTAGGGTTTAGCCGTTTAGGGAAAGGAGTAAAAGGACGTAGGTTTAGACGTTTAGTTTCTTTTAAGTTACGACACTTTTATTTTGCCAAATCAAAAAGAACTCATATGGCTTATTTTGGACGAATCCTACCACAGTTTTACTTTGCCAAAAATAATGACAGTTCTTTATTTTTCTTAGAAGATATATATTATGGCAGTTATTATTTTGCCAAAAATAATGGTGCGTTTTTTACTTTTTTCAAAAAATAAAATAGATGAAATACTATAAAGATAATTAAATAGTAATTTAAGAAAAATAGTAAATGACAATTTTGTCTATTGTAGAGTCTTTTAATGAATGGCAAAAGGTTCAATCAACATTTCTAAAGTCCTTCATACTTTTAATATAGTACTAGTCTCTATAAACGTGCAGTTGTACGTTATTTTCAGACAATCTCAATCATAGTAAAAATATTATTTATAATTATGTACATTTATTTTATGAGTTACAAAAATATTACTACTATAGTATAAGATTGTATCTACGTAATACAGTTTTGAAATTGATGTTTTCATTTTTTTTTCTTCTAAACAATCTAATTCCTAAATAATAGTATTAGGAAGGTTTGTAAGAAGTGTAGGTCTCTTAAATTTTCATAGTATTAGATTCTAATTTGAACTTTGAATGTAACTAACATAATTTTTGGCTATCAAAGCCTTTTATTAATTGGAGCCAACAAATAAGATTCAATTTCAAAAGTACTTCAGGGGAAGATCTATTTTTTTCAGCTTCTAAAAAATAATTTCTATTACTACTCAAAAATATTTACGTACGTTTTTCCTAAAAGTTTGATCAAATACCTCAATTCTCTAAAATAAGTATTAATTAAAATACTTTTATGCTTCTCAAAAGCCTGGCCAAACAAATTATTAATAATTATTTTTAGACATTGTGTCAACTTTGTTAACCACCCATACCTTTGACCTGCAATCGACTTTTTGTTACCGAAAAATTTATATACGTCAAGTTGATTCTTGAATTCTATCCATTATTTGATTAATAGTTTGTCAATATAATTTTTAATTTTTATTCAAATGCTATAGTCTTGAGAAAAAAGAAGTCCCGTAATTTTTCCTTTACAAGTACTCAAATTTCATAAGGTTTCCTTATCCTTATACAATTTTTAAACGGTCTTTTTTTTTTTCCGTAGTTTTCGATAAGAAGTCTATTTCATTCGGAAGCAGCATTTCTTTAAAATTCTGCTTATATTCCTTTTACCAAAATAACCTCCAAATTTACAGTAAAATTAATATAAAAGGGGTATAAAAGTGGTGCAGATTATTCATCACTTGTCAACTTTGTTGATATCAATTAATGGTTTCTTTCACAGTGAGTAAAACTTAATTTGATAACTTGGTACAAGGAAAAGAAGAATCCGAGGTGATTTAGTGATGATGGTCTTTAAGAATACCACGATTTAATAGAACAAGAAAATTAGTAACAACTCTTCGACGGGGAACCAAAATCTAGAAGCATTATTTGTTTAGAGCTCTTTTTTGATGTGTTGTCTTTTTTTTTATTTACTATTCTAGCTCTAGGATTCTACTTTGCTGGAACTCAATCGTCCAATATTAATAAAAGAACTTTTTAATATTACAATTTTATGCAACATGTAATTTTTTTCTTTAAAAAGAAATAAAAATTTCTATGTTACATATACATATATTTATTTATGAAATTCATAGTAATTTATATCTCCATTAACAAATATATTAAAAAAGGAACTTTTACCAATTCTTGAACTAATATCTAACTACTAATTTGATCCTTCTTTCGAATTCCGTATCATTATTATAATCAAGTAATTCTATATATGTACCAAATTATACTCTATACAAATTCGTTTGTTAATATAAGAAAGTCATTCCTACTTGATTTAAGAGTCCTTTAAAAAAAAAAAGTTTCCTTTGCTGATATGCAGGGGCGGATTTAAAGGTAGGCCAGGGGTGTTCACCCAAACACCATCGGCAAAACATTTCACTGTATATATAAGGTAAATTTGATGAGTTTATGTAGATAAATATGTTTTGAACACCCTCAACAACATGGAAAAGGCTAGTTCAGCGATTTGTGAACACCCTGGATGAAAATTCTGGATCCGCCACTGCTGATGTGGATCCTTTATATTCCGTGACACCGTTGTTATGATTGAATTCAAAGTCCTAACTATAAGGTTCTTAAGGGTATAAAAGTCGTTCAATATTTGAAGGATATTTTGGTCAACCAACATTTATATTTATGCTTTTATAATAATATAGATAGATAGATAAAACTAGGGTGAGGTGGAGACGACAACTTGGGGCGGGGGGTAATTTAGTTTATTTTGGTTTAATAGAAATTGGGAGAAAAATAATTCCACGTAGGAAAATAAGGTGGGGACAAGGGATTTAACGGACGGAGCGTATATATGACCCCCAAAATAGAGTATAAGGGCAAATATGGCCTTAAAGTTGGATGGCAGGGGCAAATATATCAAAAAAATATAACGAAGGGCAAATATAGCTTGTTTGTGAGAGTACAAGGGCAAATCTGACCCTTTTCCGGTGATTATATTACATTACTAGTGAGAGTGACAAATGGGGGGATTGAATTGAATTTCAACGGGTCAAAATAAGTTGAGTTAATAAATGGTGGGTCAAAGACTACTTGGGTTGAGATGAGCTAAGTCAAGATAGGCTAAGAATGAGTTAATCTCAACCCGCCAACTTTTACATAATTTAGTTTTCTTTATTTGCTTATAATTTATTATAAATTACTTAACAAATTTTTGGTTATGATTATATATAACAAATCAAACAAAAAGGAACTAAGACTATTTTGAATGATTTCTCATAAGTCAATTTGATCTACATATTTAACCCAAATCAGCTTAATTTTTAGATGAACTAAATTAGCGAATCAAATGACTGAGTTAATTGAAGAACGGATTACAAACTTAAAGGGGGTATATAAGCTAATAATATAAAAATTCTTTTTATATTGTCAGAAGGAAAAGGATAAGTTGAAAAAGCAGCATCTTCTAAGAGGTGGTCCTCCTAGAAGTATATTCCACCAATAATTGAAGTTTAAAAGATTTCAGTACATATCAGCTAAGGCAACAATAATGGGTGGTGGGGGGTGAACATGATGGGATAATAGTGAAGTAATATATCAAGTGGACTCCATTTTTCCACTTTCCAAAGGAACAACCTTAGGTTTTCAAAACTTTGGAAGCATGTTAAAAGTGTACCCCGTTCAGAATCCATGTGTTTTCTACACGTAAAAAATAAAAAAGACGTTAAAATTTACTTCTTTTTTTTTCTAGTTTATGATTTAATTGATGGTAGAAAAATTTACTTTCTTTTTAATCTAGAACATTTAATTTCCTTCTAAGTTTAGTTACTACATTAATTATAAAATATTTAGTTTTTCTTTAGTTCAGTATCTATAAGGAAAATAATATATTTTTCTTTATTTTATTCTCTTTATTTCTCTATAAATAGAGATATAGTCTTTTATTTTCCAAATGCTATTTGTTTTCTTCTGTTTCTTTGATTCGGTGAATGTATTTTTTATTGGGAATTTTACACCATATGCCAATATGGAAAAATATTTACCCGTTTTAGCCCATCTTTTTTTAATTACCCGTCATAGCCATTTTTTTCCTCTTCAGTTTTTACTAGTCTTATACATTATTATACACTTTTATACAAGGTTTATGCATTATCTACAGTAGATGTATAAAATTATATATTGTTGTATAATACTGTATACTAGTCTTATAAATTATTACACACTTTTATACAAGGTGTATACATTGTCTACAGTATGTGTATAAAGTTGTATATTGCTGTATAAAGGTGAATATTCAAGTTGGGCCACGAAATGTTGGGCTATAGGTTTGTAATTTAAAATATGAGCTATGAATATGTAATTTTGACCCATAAATTGTTTATAAGTGAAATTTTCCCTTTTTTATTTGCATTGTTTCTCTTTCTTGGGAATTCAGATTTGTTGGTTTTGACAGAAAATTTAATTTTTAATTGACGTTGTTTCTCTTTTTCCTTTTTCAGTTATTTTTGGGACCTGGAAGCGAGCTTCATTTTTCAATCTCTAATGCGTATGAATTTTGTTGGAATGAAAGCAAATTTATTAAGGTATTGTTAGGGTTTTGCCCTGATTTTCTTACCATATTTGGGTTTTAGTTTTTTCTCGAAGGAAAGACAAAGTATAATCATAATCGCTTTACATTTCCTGAAAGGAAAATATAATTCTATTTCATATTTGGCTAGTCCTTTTCTTAGAGTAAAAGGTTGTGAACCTCTATAAATTGAAGAATCTTTCTCATACAAAAAACACAATAACATCTGTAATGTAGTCGTTTAGAGATTTTTGTTTGGGGGAGATTATTCTCTCAATGAGATTTTATGTTTTTATATTAGTTTTCTCATATGTAGGTCAATTGGCCAAACCATATTAGAATAATATGCTTCTTTTAATATATTTTTCTTTGTTGTCTGATTTATCGTCGTTCAAGGTTTGTAATTGTGAGCTCCCGCATGACGCCTGATTATTTCGATCCTAACAGATATTATATAATTGTTGTCGTTGATTTCAATTATTTTTTTAAAACAATTTATACTTCTCGTTTCCTTTAATTTGGAATGTATAAATAGCATGACATTTTGAATTTTTCATGTATCTTACTGAAGTTTGTAAGTATATTTGTTGGATAGTTGCTAAGGTAAGAACTGTATCAATAATAGTAAGTGCAGATGTTATTTCTAGATAATTTACACATTTTTAATGAGAATGAATTGAATGATAAGTTTCTCAATAGTTTAAGGCATTGTGAGAATTAGATTGGACATGGTGGAGACAGAACTATATAAGGTGTCGTCAAGTTAGTTATTATGTCAACGAGAGAAAAAATGACTCTAGTTCTTGACTTATCTCTCTTTAATGCCAAATTATGAAAAATTTGCACAAGTCCTCGGAACCTGACATTATACGGTAGTCAAGTCATAAGTTTAGTCGAATTTTGAGACTTCAAATTCTTTATTCAACTGATTTTCATTTGTTTCTTCTTTTTCTAAACTTTCAACACTTGCCTTTTCATATCTCACAAAGATATTATGACCAATATATAATTTTTCAATAATTTACCTGATTATGTCACATAAAAACAAAACATGAAAACAACGGTAACTTAGCTTATTGCGCTTTGAGAAGCTCCCATAAAACTATTCATCCTCTATTTATTTTTTTGGAAATAATTGTGAAAAATGGAAAAACAAATCTTAAATATCTTGCTGATTTTTTATTTTATTTTATGATAAACTGGATCCTTCTGTCTCCCTCTCCTTTTCTCTCTTTATTTTTCTCTATTTATAATACGAGAGACAAAAATGCTAATAGAACTAAAAATTTATTAAGTATAAAATTTGAAAAGAACGAAGCAAGGTTTTTGTAAAGAACTAGACATTAGAAATGTGATGTGACGTCTTTATAAGATCAAGAAATTGATTTTATCATTTTTTTTTTTGCCTTTTTTTCTCTTATTTTTCCTATTAAATGTATGTTCATAATTTCTTCCTACCAAGAACAATAGTGTAACGGTTGCAATGGTGAAATTATTAATCTCCTAAAGTTCTAGCTAATGAATCGGCTGCTAAGGGACTATCCATATCTCTTTTGTTCATACTTTTGTTTTCTTTTTGAGATTTCTTTGGACATGGTTTGAAATTATGTTTGGACATGTAATTTGAATATCTTAAGTTGTATTTTCTTTTATAGACATAAAACCCCCACAAGTTGTGAAAACTATCAAAACATTCTCAATTCTTATACAATCTTACCAAATGAGCAAGTCATAGTTCATAACAAAATTAATACGCTACTAGAAGACCTTTATATAAAATACAACATCAATTGATCAAACTTTAGTTCAATAAAAATGAAAATTTAACATAAATAGTAATGTAATTACTCTTTAATATAATCCTTCCACATGGTAGACATAAATAAAGGTTGGTGGAAGTTAATGAGGTTGGTAAATGGTTGGTGGGAGTAATTGTTAAAAATATTTACCTACTTATGAGTCTTTTTTTATAAAATATAAACTTATGAGTCAAGTTTTATATTAAAATGTTTTGAAACCATGAGATGAAATGCATGTCCAAACGCTGGTTTCATCTCATGGTTTCAAACCGCATGTCCAACCGCCTACTTAATTTTCCTTTTTAGATTATTGTTGATTAGAAGAGACTAATATGTCTGAAATTTTTATATATTATGCATAAAATTTCATTGAAAAAGTATATTTTTACATCCATAAAAATGGTATAGTAAATGGTGTGCAACAAAAAGAAAACAAATTTACAGAAGTTAATACGACATAAAATTACAAGTCGAACGGATCATGATGTTTCCAAAAAAAAAATTGACTGGTTTTAAAATGCTGGTCATAGTCATTACTAAATGTAAATTCATTTACATTACGTTATCTTTTTTCCCTTTTCGTTTTGTTAATGGCAAGTCATATATTGTGGTATTTTATGTTTTGGAATTTTGTTTTCTTTATTTTGGTATCAAGTCAACGCTCCCAAAGAGTGGGGTCGAAGCTAACGATCACGTACTATATTCTTATTTCCTTTGCTTCATATTTTTCTTCTTTTCAGTACATAAATCTATCGTTTTATGCGTATTAACATGTTAGCTCTCTTTTTGTGCATTTATATTGTAAAATTTCCATTTTTTAGTAAAAATAATTGTTTTAGACTGAGTGTAGACATTAATGTATACGTATTTATTTACTTATCTACGATAACTTTTTTCACATTCGATTTTCATAATTGTAAGAAATATTATATTCTATAACCGGGCGAGGCACAGCCCTTTTCACTAGCATAAATATAAGATGTGTATGTTCAAACGCATTTTGGTTATAACGATTTATTATAAGTTGACTAATTTTAATGCTAGTTACTTTATCCGGACTTAGTATCGATAACACGAGCTAGCTCACAAGCAAATAGTAAATTCCTCGCAGTTCTAGCTCCAACATAGCATGTGCCTAGGTGAGCACATCCCAACATATTTTGGTTATGAATTTATAATAATTCATCATAATTTATTAGTTTTATCCTGATAATGAACCTACCGTAATCCTCCTCTTTTATTCGGATTTAGAACCTCATGAACAAATTCAGCTTAAGTTAATTCTATTATTTACAAAAAATCAAAATTCAACCAGTGAAATCTCTACGTATGAGCTATATGCTTTCAGTGACATAGCTGGTTTTTCAAATTACTTTGTTATATTTTCTACTGCCTAACATTCAACGGCCATCTACAGATGATAAAGGATATTATAGAATTATGGAGAACTCCCAATATATTCATTTAGCAAAGATAAGGAAGTTACAATTCTCTCCTTGGGCAGAGCTAGTTACAAAGACGTACAACACCTTAAAGCTAACGAGAAAAGATAAACCTCTTTTCTATTCCATCTATTTTTTCTTTTAACCTTTATAGTTGTTTATAAACAACAAAAGGCATATTATATGAACTACTTGGATGATTCTCAGTTCTTTATAGATGCTTTTATAGACTGTCTCCTTAAAGACAACCTTTTCCACTCTACTAGGCGTCGTAGAAATTTCATAACCTGCCAAAGCAATTAACAAAAAGAGTCACTAAAGTTCTACAAAATAAACATAATAAATGGAGATATAAAGAAAATAATAAACAATTTTATCTAACACGTATATTTTGAAGGAATTTTTTTAATTAAATAGGAGTAGCGCGAGCATAGTCCCCCAATACAAAAAATTATAACGTAGACCCAATCACTTGGACCGACCTTAGACGATCATCCTCGGAAGTGCACCGGAGGTCACCAACCTAAGCGATAAGCCTTTTTTTGTTTTTCCCCGATTAGCCTTGTTGATCATCCATTGACCCCCTCCGGGACAAATTTCTCATGATATATGTTTTGCAAGAGTATTGTTTTATACAAGGATTTATTTGACCATATATATATTCCGTGTTGAAAATTGGTGTACTTCTTTTTTAGTTTTTTCTTCTTTTGTGGAGAAACCAACATGTAGAGTCTTATCCAATTTAATTAGGAAATATAATGTAATTACAAGTTTAGAAAACATATTAGGTATCAATATTAGTTGCTTAAGAGTTAAGCGATCTTAATGATCATTTCATCCATCCAATAAAGTTGCAAAAATTGGTGAACTCTTATAAAAACAAAATGTAGGTCCCCCTCTATAAGTACAAGGTTTAATGTACGTTTTCCTCAAGTGCAAGAAACTTAATGTTTAAAGATTCTCACCTCAGATGGTTCTCGTAAAGAATAAGATGCATGTGTTTCTTTTGGAGTTTTGGAGACAAGAATGCCAAAACCTTGCCCTCTTTCTCTAAGTACCTATCACGCCACATAATTGATTAGCACTAAAGAAAGATTTAACTTCTATAAACTTCATAATATAAAATTTAATAAGTTTTACACGATCAGATGATATAGAAAATATTATCCCCTCTATTTTTATCAGTTTTAAGTGTTAGTTTGATTAGTTATAAAGTTAAAAAAAAAAATAAGGGAGACTTTTGAATCTTGTGATCTTCAATTAAAGATGTGTGTAATGTATCAAAGTATTTTTTGATAGTGGCTAGGGGGGAGCTACAAGCCTATCTATGGATTCGGCAAAACCTGATAGCCTTGATTCGGATTTTGTATTTTTATTTAGAATTCACTTATTATGTATAAATAATTTATATATCAAGAACCCAGTAAACTGTCTTTTCTAAGATGCCAGAACTCATGTCATGTAGAATCTTGGAATTAAAGAGTTATCAAATATAGAAAGAAGTTTTTTGTTAAACAAACTAAAAAGGAAAGCAATACACTTAAATTGAAGCTGATGGAGTATAAAAAAAACCATTTATATCAAGTAAAAATAGTAACTTGATAAATAAGACAGATACCTTCTACAACCAAGTTAAAGTATATATGGTACTTCATATGTTTCATGTGTCTTACTTTTTTTTTTTTTAAAATTCTATTTCACAAAAAATGTCACTTTTTTATAGTTAGTAGCAGCTTTTTAATTGCAATATTCCACATGACATGTTTAAGGACCATAAACAAATTAAAGGGTATTACCATACATTATACATATACTTAATTTAAGATCACAAAATTTAAAAATATTTCTTATTTTTTAAAACTTCATGACAAATCAAAATAAAATACGTCAAATGAGACGAAAGTACTGGAAAACTCTTATAAAATAAAATGAAAAAAATGGTAGAAAACCTTGAAAGCATCTTCATCGGTTCGGTCATCACCAATATAAATAGGAAATACATCAGTACAATTAGCATAACCTGTTAAAGGAATAGTCATTATCAAAGTTAGCGTTAAATAATTGTAAAATCTTTCAAATATTTTATTTTAGTGACAATTATAAATAAATAAATAAAATATTAAGAAAACTAGATACTTACCAAGTGATTCAAGCAAAAATTCAAGAGCTTTTCCTTTGTCCCATTTAATAATAGGACGGATCTCTAATACTTTTCTCCCTTGGGATAATTTAAGCTTTGGATATTCTTTCAGCACTGACATTACTTCTTGTGCTAGTTCACCCCATTTCTGTTGGATAAATAATCATCATAAAATCAAATCCATCATAAAATCAAATCAGATCTTCTCTTAAACTTTTTTAAAGTTCCAAGTCTTTAAAGAAAACCTTAACATTGTTTGTGCTTGATATTATCTGTGCTTTGTCTAAACTATAAAGATGCTAATTCTTTTTTAATTTATTATTACTTTTAAATGGGCCATGTATATAAATAATTATAATATGCTATAATATGCACGTACAATCTAAAGATTTTGAGTACAAGTCACAAACAATCCCCTTTTTACTTCCTGTAATTAAAGACTTATCATTATGCTTGGACTTTAATTTCTAGAAGTGAAACTCCAAGATAGCGTCATGGAGTTTCGTTGAAATTTCATCTCCAGAATAGTAGCTAATTTTCACAGACAAGATCTTGTCTCCCTGTAAATTAAACTAAGGAAAACTTCAGGGGTTTAGTCACATCTAACCTCTGTTATTCTGTAACCTCTGTTCTTTTTGTGATGAAATAAAAGGAAGCACCTCCTTAAGGTGTAAATTACATAAAAAAAATTTTTTTAAAAAATACTACATACTTTAATGATGTTTTTACACTACAAAGAATTTTAACCTGTAATTGTAGGTTAGTATTCATTTTTACTAGGTTACACGTTACTACTAATACTTACCTTATAAGTGATCTGATTATATAAGTATTTTTATTATTATTAAACTCTTAATAATAACAATCAATCTTGTCATAATTAAGAGAGGAAAAAGCATGTGGAGCTAGTGTATTACCATTTCATCAACGCAGCGAAAATGCACAGAGACACAAAACTTGTTATTCTCCAATCTAACACCTTCAGTAGACTTTGTTTTATCCAACAGTTCTTTGTAAACCTGAAAAATTCATTGTAAACAAACATTGTAGTTCTTCTTTTAGGTCAACAGTAATTATGATGTAATTTATGAAATCCTTGATGAACACGGACCTCATCAATCATTGGGAGAAATTCGCTCGCTGGTTGGAAAAGAACTGCTTGAGCTCCCTAAAATTTCAAGCATATATATGAAAATGATAGTATAATGTTAGCTAGAGTTTAATTTTGATATCAGTCAGTGTAAAAAGAAATTATACTATCAAGTCACCCTATTATATAATAACATATATCGTCCTTCATAAAAGAAATTATTAAGCTGGCTAGGAAAAAACAAATAACATAATATAATTGATTAAAATATACTGATGGTATAAAATTTTCTTTTCACAATCAATGTATAAAGGTGAACTAATAACTGAAGATGCTACAGTTGTACAGAGAAAACTAAGTTCACTCACCTTCTTATATTTTGAACCTTTTGAAGGTCCTTCTATATCCATTCCATGGCTTCCAGCATAGTACAACTCTGCCAATTGCACAAAACTGTATACCTATAATTATGCAATACCCAAAATAAGTAAAAACCATTTTATTAATCCTCAAAAAATTAAAAGAACAAAAAGATCTACCTTATCTCTGCACCTCCCACTAACTATAGCAGTAGGAAAATATCTAGCAAGCTTTCTTACTGTTCCTCTCATCTAATACACAAAAAGAAGGGGTTAAGTTTTGAGACAAATAGTAAAAATAAGAAAATGAAGACTTTAAGAATTGTATGCAGATCATGTCGAAGACATAATTGAATAAATAAAAGTGTTTTTTTAATACCTTCAACTTTTAGATGAGATGGTTACATACACACTTCAACATAGTATTAGAACAAGTAAAACTCATGTGTTCGAGTCCCCATCATTACACATTATCAAAGAGGAATTTTCACGTACTTAACTCATGAAAAAGAATCAGGATCGCTTTCAGCTAATTTAGTGTATTTGATTAGGGAAATATAACTAAATGATATTCTTGGATCTAATTTGTAGTAAAGAATAGTCCTTTAAATGGTAATATATAATATTACATGATAGAATTAAAAAAAAAAAACTTTAAAATGATTAGTTGGAGATCGGGTAAAATTTCTGTCAATCTGCAGAACTTATAGTACTCAATAAAATAAAAACTTACCAAAGTAAACATACGTGATATTTTATTATTTATTATTCATAGATCAGTAATTTTATTATTTATTATTCATAGATCAGTTGTGAACTATTATATCGTAACGTTTTTGCACCATTTTTCTATACCGTATGAAAATAAAGGTAATTGAAGTAAATAAGGTAATTAGAGATTGAAACTTACTGTCTAAGGCAAGGAATAATATTATATGATAAATAATATTTATATGATTTCATTCGCGAACAAATCAAGGAAGCATGACAACGATGAATCAGAAATAGAGTTGGAAATAAATAATTAATTACCAATCAAATTAGACATATATGGAAAAGAATATTATGATTAAGAGTCATTCCAAAATAAAAAATAATCAAAGTTCGAAAATATTTAAAGTTCTCTGCCAAAGAAAAAGCTATGACATATAAATAAGTAAATAAAAGTATCCTATGATCACATACTTCAGCAGATAATAAAATAATTATTTACACATTCGAGTTAGCGAAAAAAATAATTACAAATAGGTCTATTAGAATATATCAATGGTGTAACTCGAATAAATAATAAGTAAATATTCAGTAATTTACATAACTTTAATCCAAATAATAATACGATGAAAAGACTTACAACATCAGACATGAAAGCTTGATCAGGGTCATCAACAATAGGAGAAAGAGTGCCATCATAGTCTAAAAACATCACAATTTGCTTTCCTTTAGAAGCACTTATTATATCCTCAAACATGTTCACTGCTGATGGATGGTGCACCTGTTTCATTTATCAACACAACAATTCTTTTCAACCTTTTTTTAATCCCTATGATCTCAGAATTTCGACATATATTACGTCATTGGGCATTAAACAACATAATTTAAAGGAAAAAAAAAATACATGTGCACATAGTGAGATGAAGTCTTGTAAAAGTATATTAATACGTAGCACATCTTTGGCAAATGTTTTTAATTCATTATTTTATTCATACATACATGCGCAAATACATGTAGCAGTCATAATTCCTTTTCAGGATTTAAAATGCGAGAAATTTACGAAAAACAGACTCAAAATATTGAGTTTATGGGTTCTGAATTTTAAAAATACATGTCAATGAAGTGGATAAGTTATTTATAGAAATGCAGTGAATTTTGTTTAACACAAGTATAAAATTTATGGCAAAAATTACAGAATTCTGACGAACCTGAATTAGAACACTAGCTTCTCCTTTAATTTCTACGCTATTAGTGTATTTTAACATGTTGAAATTGATGTGCATGCAAGAAGGGATATAGTGTGCTCACCATCCAAGAAGTCTTGTCTTCATAGAGAGAAGTGGACATGTGATGAGTTGGAGAAGAAGCTCTCATTGAATCAACCCAAGAGTTTATTCTTGGACCACCATTTATTTCAACTGGTGTCTTTCTTGATATGTTCATACAACTTCCTGGCGACGCCGGTGGTATCTTCGCCACCACCGCCCCGTACATGGCGGAGGTGACACCGGATTTAGGATCAGACACATTCTGTTTAGTCATTGTTATAACTACCTAGACATAAAAAAAATGAAAAAAGGTTAAATAAAAAAAAAAAAAAATCACAAAACCCATTTTGAAGAACCAAGGATAGATTCGTTTTTTTTTTTTTTTACCTATATAGTATAAAATCTTGATCCACAGATGAGTGGAACTGCAGAGAAATCTGATTCTTGAACAAGAATAGTAAAAGATCACTCCTTCTAGTGCACAAAAAACAAAGAGTTGAGAGAAAGAGAGTGTGTGTGTGATATGGGGTGGTTTTCAGTTATTTTATAGTTGTAACTAGACACTAAGGGATCGTTTGGGTGCGAAAAAGGTATCTCAGATTATAGTGACGGGATTATAATACAGAGATTTAAGAAAAATGTAATTATTTAGTGGATATATTGTTAATGGTAGGTGTTTTGTTTATTAGACTAAAAAGGACAATAAATTTATAACATTATTTAATTTAACTGACTAAATTGGGATAAATTTTTATTTTTAATAGTAACGTTATATTTCCAAAAAGAATTCGGCAGAAGAGCTTTGGAGACAAATGATTCATTTTCTTGTTTTATCCCGGAATTGCTAATCCTGAAATCAAAAATAGTACTCTCTTTATTCCAATTTATATGAGCGTGTTTGACTAATCACAAAATTCAAAAAAAAAAAAAATTAAAACTTATAATCTTAAAAATATCATAAAAAATTCTATTACTACAAATCATTTCATTAAAATAATCTTATAATTTATTCCGTTACTATAATATCTTATCTCACCAATCAAACAACCTAATGGACGAGACAATGATCCTTTTCAACGGACCCCACGTTTCCCCACACCTCTCCCAACCTGCCAAAAAACAAAAAACAAAAAAAGGTATGAGCCCCACAGTAGTAGAGTTGGGTTGGGTAGACCACCATTGTTCACTATCTTGGAGTGGGCTCCACTTTCATATGGTTAAGTGGTCCCACATGTCATTATTGGCAAAAATGGTCTAGCCGCCATCACCATAACTGCCACTTCCAGCTTGGATCAAATCAAGAATCTCTGTCTCACGTGGTATCATGCCACATCAGTAATTAAATTTTTAGAAGTACAAACTCTGATTTTATTTTAGGGATTTTTACAAAAATGTATAACCCAACATAATATATTACACCTGTATAACTATGTTTTCAGTGTACATTCACATAATTAATCAACTTTTTTTCTCACAATGTTGCTTATACACACGGTATACAACGTTATACAACATGATACAAAAATCATACAACATTATACATTGTATAAAAGGTGTTTAAGGAAAAATTGGGCTAATTCAAATAACTAAAGAAAAATTGAGCTAGGGAAATATTCTTTTCCAGTAAACATAGAGCGTAATTTATTAAAAACTAACAGGCCTTTCCAAAATGACTGACTAGATAAAGAATAGGACTTTGACTAGATAAAGAATAGGACTTTAATAGTCTTGTCTGAGCTAACAGATGGCCTATACAATCTCGTTTACCTTCAATGTTCTTTTTTTCTCCGTCACTACAAGAAAAATGGCCTTTAAGGAAGGAAAATCTGGTCCTTAAAAGTCCAAATATGATCCCAAATAGGTCAACAATGACGGGTTCAAAAAACTGGTTGTTAAATGTTTTTTAAGGACGGGGTGAAAATATGGTCGTTAAACACTTTTGGAGACCATTAATATCGTCCCTAATTGACGATTAATATATCATTAAAAATATTTTTTCCAATCGTAAATCTTTTAGCGACCAGCCTTAACCGGTCCTAGATTATCTTATAGGATGAAGTAGTAGTGGTTCCAATTTAAAAAAATTGTAACAGTTTTAGGGACCGTATTTCTGGTCTCTTATTGACCCTAAACCAGTAGTCCTAAAACCCAATGTCACAAAAAAGTTAAATTACCAATACATATCAAATTGATATTTAAAACTAGATATAAAAGGATAATATATACATATAAAAAGTTAAAATTACAATGAAATGGTTAACATCCCATGATTTGTTAGTTTCAATATTTGGTCAACATCTTAACAAGTAACTTAGCTAACATCCTAAGCTAAACTATGATCTCAAGTTTTGCATAACATTCCTAGCAAAATAATAATGAGCTTGTGCATCTTCTAAACTTGCATCTTGACTTGTTACTTCAAAACCTGTAAGTACAAAATTTTGAAAAGATGATGAATAACTATTGGTAAAACAATAGATGTAAATTTTACTCCACCAATGGTTAAACCGCTTATCGCAAAAGTAGTCTAAATTCATCAAGTGTATCCGGCAACATCGACAACGCTGCAAGAATATAAGAAAATTTTGGAAAAGCTTTTGGACGGTAAATCAAATTTCGGTTCGGTAAATTTCCGTTTGGTAATTTAGGATTTACCATTCAGCAGAGCAACTATTATGAAACAAACAACAACATCACGAACTTGGTAATTTCTTCTAAAAAAGGAAAGAAGAACAATAGTTTTTAATATTTTAATATTATATTTGGCAGTACTCTATCCCTCTCAAGGACCCTAAATTACATTTGGGACCAGTTACTAATTTTTTTTTTGGACCTGATTTAGTACCTTCGCAATAAGATACCGAATTAAGGACCGGCATATAATCTCGTCCCAATAAATGTACTTTTAGAGACGAGATTATTAACTCGTCCCTAAATGTTGGTTTTAGATAAGCCTTTTCTTGTAGTGTCTTTCTTAATTGTAATCGCAAGTAAAATGATTTAGAAGTTTAAGTTGTGAGAGAGTATAATTTTTTTTAATTTTAGACACATTTCTTTATTATATAAGTTTGATTTTTCATGGGTCAAATAGGTAGAAATTCTTTTATAGTGTCAATGAGAGCTGAATATAGGATATATATGGTTGTTTTGATATCATAGTTCATTGTGCGATCATGTTTGGTCGGATTCAAGATTTGAAATTATGAGTTACGTTTTGCACATTAGCCCTTTTGAGTTATCGAATTCTAAATTAATAGCTTGTACATATTAAACGAAGTTTGTAAAGATAAATGTAGAATTATATTTGGACTAAAGATATTCAGTTTTGCCGAACTCATACTTTCTACTCTACTTCTCCCTCTAAACCCATCATCTTAAATTTAGATATGTTAGAAAGAGTATAATTTTAATATTGGGATTGAAATAACATGACGTCATGCGAAAGCTAACAATTGCAAATTTTTAACAACGATAAATCAGACGACAAGGAAAACTATAAAAAAAGACTTTATTATATGATATGAGTTTGTCAATTAACCTACACATGATAATACTGATATAAAAAAATATTCTAAGACTATTGAGAGAATAGATCTCCCCTTAAATAAAACTCTCGAAAGGACTTCATTGTGGATGCTTTTGTGTGTTTTCTATTTTATGAAAGGGATGCTTCAATATATAGAGGTCCAAAACTTTTTTCTCCAAGAAAAAGACTAGCCAAATATGAAAGAGAATTATATTTTCCTTTCAGAAAAAATAAAACAATTATGATTATACTTTAACTTTCCTTCTAGAGAAAAGTAAAACTCAAATATACTAAAAAAATCAGGATAAAAGCCTAACAATTAACAATGAATTTTTGAACTACTACTACTCTAGCATCCTTTTATGAAGACATGTCACCTGTGCAAGAACTTGTCCATTATACAGGTGGCAGTGCCTCCATGAATTCATTTCTCGTCCCAAATTAGACCTTACCTAAGGGCATTGCAAAAGAAGCCATCTGGCCTACTTGGTAAACGTATATGGTACTATTCTGATTCCATTTTATTTTTTTATATTTTTGTCCGAGAAAGTTATTTTAATTTTATAAAAGATACGATAGACACACGTTCAGAATAGCAGTAATTTAATATTTTCTGAACGAGTTGCACGAATATTACTATGATATATGTTTAAAGTTATAGGTTTTATAAATACAGAATATATATTATTTATTGAACATTTAAAAGAAAAAAACTCAAAATCTTTGTTTTTGATTAAATTTTATAGGAAAGCAAACTACTAATCTATAAACAATCGAAACGGAATATGGCCCACGTATTCAGTTATTCCTTGCCAGTCATAAGAACAAGACAAGAAGTGGATATGGTTTCTCAGAGAGTACAATTCGTCTTTATGTTCATAGTTCTCTGCATTTGCCATTACAATGTTGTATAGCAGAGTCTCACATCGGTAGTTTAAGGACCGGATCATCTCCTTATATGATTTTGGGTCAGTAATTTTTCCTTCTTGATCTAGCTTTTAAGGTTGAGTCTGATTTAAGATTCATTTTTTACATAATATCAGAGCGGGACTCATTCCAATTCTTGTTCCCGCTGTTGGGGCTTCAATTAAATTATTCACCCTGCAGATGTCCAGTCCTGAGCGTGAAGTGTGGTGTTGAAGAGAGTCATGCATCGGTAGTTTAAGAAATGGATAATCTCCTTATACGGTGTTGGACAATCCTCCCTTCTTAAGCTAGCTTTTGAAATTGAGTTAAACCCAAGATCCATTTTAGTGGTAAAATAGTTGTAAACAGTACAAAAATACATAACACTCCAGAAAGGACATTTGTGGTGAGGGTTACTACAATTATTGTAGCATATAAATCAGTATTCCAAGAACGGTTTGACCTTTTCTATTGTCCTTGATGCATGCATGTAACGAAATTGAATTTTTTCTGAAGTGGTATTTTTCTTTTCATCATTTTCCAAACCTTTTTTAAAAAAGTTAGATAAATTTGACGGATTAGATAATTGTGAAGTTAAAGTTGATAAATTTGACAGATAAGATAATTGAGAAGTCTTAATAGCCCCTCTAAAATCCGAATATTTCCTTGATCGTGTTGGGCTTAACAATCCAAAGATATTTTTAACATGATGTGATATTGTCCGTTTTGGGTCAAGCTCGTACGGTTTTCCTCAAAAGGCCTCACATCATTAATTAAGAGTATCCAACTCCTTATAAGGAGTTTTTTTTTTCTTTTCAGCTATCAATGTGGTACTTTGTTCTCACACCCAACAATTTCGCCCTCGAACTAAGTTCGACATGACTCATTACGAGTCAGAGATTCAATGTGTCAATGTGCCACCCACATCGTCAGAGTATTTACGGTCAGCGAATCCCAAAGGCTGTGTATGTTTCTTCAAAACTACGGGTAAAGGTTGTAAACCGGCCCATAGACGGGCAAAGGCACTAAGCCGGGCCCGACGCCACACTCCGCCATCTTCGTACTCGTCCCGTCAAACCATTGATTCTAATACCAGTTGTTGGGCTAAACGGTCCAAAGATACTCTTAACATGATGTGATATTATCCGCTTTGGACCAAGCCCGCACGGTTTTCCCCAAAAGGCCTCACATCAGTAACCAACTCCTTAGAAGTAGCTTCTTTTTCTTTCCAATTATCAATGTAGTACTTTGTTCATATACCCAACAGATCAAAATGTCGTCTCAATCTAAGTTAAAGAAAAATCTCTAGTTTCCAAAAGATTAAATACAAAATTTCAGACACCTCAAAGTTCAAGAGTTTCAATATACATAAAAGGAATAGTCAATCTAACACTTACATATTCTTTACCATAATTCACCACACACCACCAACAGAGTATGAGATTCTTGCAAGAACATCCAGTCATCATGTCTGGAATTTCTACACATGTTTTTTTTTAAGTTGCAACTATCTACATATTTTAATTAGACCAACTATTTCGAAACTTCCTGGATATATACCCCTCTTTGAGATTTTTTTTTATAGGCAATTACTTTCATGACAAAACTACTGGTTTTATTGTTTCTTAGAGCCAAAACAGAAAAGAATCCTTACTTTCTTTCACTAAATCATCAGGCTCAAAGGTGAAGTCAGTAATTGAAATTTATTGGATTTTGAATTTATCACGGAATTCATAGCTATCAGCAATTACATAGTTAAATATCTCTAATGAATTTTCTAATACAAATATAACATCTAAGTAAAAGTTATTGGATCATCACACCCCGTACTTAATATTGTAGCTCTGCCCCTGATCAAGTTCACACAATTATTATTAGGCAGGGATCCTCGGTAGTCATATTCCGTCTTTCCAGGTATTTTTACGATATTATGATGCCTAAAAGATAACTACAATAGTTATAATTATCCATTAAAAGTAGATAATTGGTAACCTGAAAAATAATCTATATTATTTCATATCTGGTACAATAAATTAATAAATTGGTAGTCTAAGAATTCTTTACCGTATATAAGAGTATATAAGTTAAAATCCACTATTATAATAATAAGTTAAAAATTATTCACAATGTCTAGTTCTTAATATAAGTAAATTACGTACTACTTAATATATACTGCGTCACATTTTGATCCCAATTCATTTGCACTCGTTGTAATGAATCTTTTCTTTCTTTTTTTAATGGAAAGGAATATATGGGAAAATTATATAAACTTGAATGAAGAAGAAAAAAAGAAAAAGAAAGCTACGTGTGCAGCATAAAATCCCCAAATATGATACTCGAAAAATAGAGTGGTAGTCAAGCTTCTTCTCCACAAACATAACTAAGAAATTCATGATTTGCAACGAATTTTAGACATAACTATTTGGAATATTCAACAAAATTTATTCAAGAAAACGTCATATCATCAATAATCTGCACACAATATTAGAAAATCACTAATTTTTGACGAAAATTTTCAATGGAATCCGTCAGAATTTGGCTTGTCTCTAAAGTTTTGACGGTTTTTCGTCAGACATCCTTTGTCGGAAAGTCAAATTCCAATAGAACCTCCGTAAAATATTAGCAATTTTCGGACAATGACAGTATGAAAATTGATAAGATTACACCTAGGGTATAGGTCCAAATATCTCTTGTACTATCAGAATTTTCAATTTTGCTCCTCATTGTACTTTAATTCATTCAAATCCCTCACCATCAGCAAATTGTCATATAGTCATTCTTTTCATTTTAATTTTAAGTGCAGACGTGCGATCAATATAAGCTTACATTGAAGACTACTGACTGAAGGGATCTTGACCTAATAAATACAATTATCCTAACTCCAAGTATAATAATTATCCTTGCACTAGCTAATATCAAAATATAGAATTTGAATATATGATTTCGTCATCCTTCTTTCCACTAACTTCCAATGTCATGATTTTTACTTTAATATAAAAAGTTTAGGGATGCTAAGACCAAGCTTTTGATATAATTTGTAGGATGATGTTGCTCGTAATGATTGTCAAAATAAGATAATTAGATAGTGGGGTGATAACTAACTGGTTGCGTATACATTTAAAATAGATTTTTTTTAAAAATAAAAATAAAATTAAAGGAATTAATTTCAATTTTTTTTGGATTATCATGCTGACGATTAGAACTATCATAGGGGGGCAAAAAGATAATTATAAAGTTCACACTTAGAACTTGGAAGAAAGATCTTTCTACATTGAGAAAGTGACCTAGAACTTTTTAGCTCTGTATTTTATTTTAGTCATATTTAAGAAGGTAATTACTTAATAATTGGATTTGGAATTTGAAAGGTTATTGCTTAAATTGAATAGACTGTAAATTTTATCATTAATTATCTCAACGTTATCATAAAAAATACCCACAAAAACATTTAACGTAATTATCCAGATGCATGAGAATCTTAATTTGATTAAACTTTCGTGAAAGATTAATTTAGGTAGTCAATAGTAAATACTAAATAAAAAAATAGCCATAACTGAAGCTTATCTAGGAGTTGTTGTATACTCGTTAGGTTATTACCAAAAAATGATATTGTATACGCGTTAGGTTTCAATATATATGATCTAAAAATTGAAGAAGTAAAAGACAGAGACAAACTTTTTGTTTCCGTACGTCAAAAGATCCTTTTATATAGTGGAGAAAGAAAAGTAAAAGTGGGGAAAAGATGAAAATTAATTAACTGACTCGAATTAACGGACCAGTTGTATAAAGTTAACATAATAAAATATAGGGTTTTCAAGATTATTAGCTAGTGACACGTAACTAGCTTAGATGTAACCCCCTATATACTGGAAATTAAATAATGATCATATCAAGTATTTTGTTTACATTATAAGTGCTCACCTCTATCTCCAACAAAAAAAAATGTCAAAAAATTATAAATAAATTTCTATTATTTATTGGATGTGAACATCCATGCGGGTATTTGGTTTAATTACCTCTATTATAAATGATAATTACATCAATGCGTTTTCCATCTCGAAACAGTAATTTCTTATCTTGTATTTCAAAAGGTGCAAACAGTCACTGAAGCCAACTTATAAGAATTTAACCATTTTTCTTTCTTTAATTAAGAAACCGAGGAATTTAAAAATTATCTATTAGAATCGGATGAGGGTAGAGACCAAGAGCAAAAGTGCCTATTAGGATTTTGTATTTTGTGGATCATATAGATAAAACCCCATAAAAGTTTATAGAAAGCTTTCACCATGATTGTTTTTTTTTTTTTTAAAGAAAAATAAAGTCTGTTTTGCCTCGATCGTTCTCTTCCTTTTTATTAAGCCAACAGAACTACGTAAGTTTAATCCTTATATTCTTCATCATGGATAACGGTATCCTCTTATCTATTATCTCTATGTGAGTTAAGACATTGATATGATTTCAAGTTAGAGTTCGAGCTTTGTATTTTGAAGGTTTATAAAATATTTACATTATTATATGTAACTATTTATTAGTAAATTTTAATTGATAATTCGATAAAAATAAAAATTAACCTATTATAACAAGTTATAATAGGATTATATTGTAAAAAAAAAAAAACTATTGTATTTATAAGTGTATATTTTTAGGATGAAACGCTTATTATCATGTAAAAAATTATTAGCAAATTTATAGCTATAGGAAAAGTACTACTTTATTTTACTTAACCAAGACAATCAATCAAGCATCATGTTCGATCACACTCCAATGTTCTAGACCCCATATCACATGGGCCACGTCACAGGTAGGATATTGGTTTTACTCAATAATTTTTTAGGATATCACAACTTTAGAAGCTTTTGACCTTTTTTTTTTTTTTTTGCCACGTCTACCGATCCTGGGTCTAGCAAAGCTACAATTTTACGATCCCCAACTTTCCTTCCTTTTAATTTCTTCTTTCTTTTATCTTCTCTGTTATGTTTTCTTCTTTCCCCTTTTGCGCAGAGAATACCACGTCATATTGGGGACAAAAAATCCATAAAGTGCCTTTCAAATTACTCTACCCCTCTATTTTAGTATGTATTGTCAAAGGAGCGTAAATTTATAGAGTTCCACAGCTTAATCCAGGACCAATTATATGTAAGATATTAGATCGATATTCATAGCTGAAATTAAGACACAATATATATATATATATATATATATATATATATATATATATATATATATATATATATATATATATATATAATCATGATCATAAGTTGGGTTAAATAAATATACAAGTATATAGTTAATCATGATCATGAGTTAGGGTTAAATTAATATGTCATTTAACTTTATTGTTTCAACTTCGATAGCTATGGGCTGTTATTACCAGCTGCCAATTTAACATCTTGGTGTATTTTCAGGTTGCTATATATCATGCTGGCTATAAAGAGTTATATGCTTATTATATGTCAATTAATCTGATGCGTGCAAAAGTCTACACAATGTTAGCGTGGACAGAATTTAAAGCACTCCCTCTAAACCTTTTCAAATGTCGTTTTAGCCAAATAAATTTGGTCCAAAACACGTCAATTTTTTACTCTTCTAAATATATCTTTTACTTGAATGATCAATACAATTTTATTAGGGCAATTTGCACGATTGCCCTTATTCGCCCTTATTCGGGGGTGGTTGTTAATTTTTGGCCCTCAAATTGCTAGTCTTTAATTTTTGCCCTTTGCATAAAACTCCTGAGTTACGAGTTCGAATCCCCGCTCAGTCAAAAATTAAAAAAAAATCACAAAACAGAGTTTGGGATTCGCAAGGCAAAGTTTGCCTGCAAAACTCTACCTGCAAAGTTTGACTGCAAATTCTACCTTATCAAGCAGAGTTTTGCCTTCAGGCATAAGACAAACGTTCCCTTACGGCAGAGTTTTGCCTTCAGACGTAAGGCAAAATTGTTTTTTTTTATTTTTTTATTTTACTCACTTGGAATTTTGCAAAACTCAGCATTAAGACCTAACTTTTCCTCGAATAGCCCTAATTTTGCTACGAAACTCCGCTTTGCGATTTTTTTTTTTAAACTGAACCGGGGTTCGAACCCCGAACCTCAGGATATTAGGCAAAGGGTAAAAATTAAAGTCCAACAATTGAGGAACAAAAATTAAAGATCAATGCCTTTGAAGGACAATCCGCGCAAAAAAAAGATTTTATTAAGAACTCTCTCAATATTTATTACTCATTTTGCAGAGAGACTAAGGTTAGTTAATCGAATAATCCTTATGATTAAATAATTTCATTAATGGTGATTAAAAGACATTTAAGAATGATCGGGAAAGAACTGGTCAGTTTAATTTCTCTGATTTGTTCGAGGTTCTCCTAATTCTTTACCGGAAAGGTCTTTTGGCCACAATGGCCCAAATGGAATAAATTCATATTACTATTTAGGTCAAATTTAATAATTTATGTTTACTTAATGTCATTTCTATCTTTTCTTCTCAAAGTTTATCTTAATTTAAAATTGTAATATTTGACCAAACTTTCGTACAAGATCAGTTTTATATTTTTTTTTTTTTAGTTTATATATATATATATATATATAGAATCTTTTTCATTGGAAATCGGTAATCATAATATAAGAATCAATAAATAAAATATAAGAATTTGTATAATGTTATTTTTCTTCCATTTAAATAATAAGTAGTCATAAATTTATCATGTGCTCGTCAAGAAAGTGTACCAATTTTGTATAATAGTTACGCTTGATTAGTTTCTTTTTAAGGGTTTTTTTTCATCCTTTTTTAACCGAGAAAGAGTGAAAGTAGATTGGGATGAGGACACGGACGCATTTCAACTTTAACCAATTAATTTTAATTGATTAGCCAAAACAGGAAAAGGGCCAAAAGAAGCAATTTTAAATTTTGGCCATTTCCAACAGAAACAGTTGATGATGAGGTCATGAACCCTACCTAAATGCTTCCAGGTCCGCATTATGGGCTTCCACGTATGCACCCTATCAAAACATCGACAAAATAAGAATTTAAGTATCAAATTTAATTAGTTGGAGACCCCGTCACTTGATCTATAGTATAAGTTTTTTTGCGCGGAATACCTTGAAAGGCACTGGTCTTTAATTTTTGCCTTCGCCTAAAATTTTATGGGTTCCAAGTTTGAATTCTCGCTCAGTCAATTTTTTTTTTAATCACGAGGCAGAGTTTTGAATTCGCCAAATAGAGTTTTGGAGGTAGAGATTGAACCTTATAAGACAGAGTTTGGGCAAAAGTCTGCCTTAAGGCCTAACTTTTGCCCGAATAGGCGCCTTAATGCCTAGTTTTGGGTAAAAGTTTGCCTTAAAGCCTAATTTTTGCCCGAATATGTCTAATTTTGCTACAAACTTCTGCCTTGCAATTTTTTTTTACTGAGCCGGAGTTCGAACCTAAAACCTCGGAGTATTAGGCGAAGGGAAAATTAAAGACCAACAATTTGGAGGGAAAAAATTAAAGACCAGTGCCTTTGAAAGACATTCGCGCAAATGACCCCTATAGTATTAAGTCCAAAAAGTGGAGTTTAATGGGTTGTTAGAAGCTAAATCTTTGATTTGATTCTAAACTTTATGGTTAATAGTCTCTCTCTTTTTGTACTAAGAAAACAAAAGAGAATATTTTCGTATATATGATCTTGCTCAACATGAAAATAAGTAATTGAGAAAATATTAATTCTCTAATAGCTTAGCTACTAGGCATAGTATTCAAACAACAAATTCTTAATAATAGAACAACAAACATAACTTGTAGTAAAATAAAAATAAAAAAATCTTAAAAAGATTGTTTTGTAGCATAAAAGATGAATAATGCAAGGCATACGGTGAACGATACGGAATATTATTAAATATTTCACCTATCGAGGTGTTAGACAATGAACCATTTATCTTTCATAGTAGTTGTTTGGAGACGTTTATATGTTGCCTATTGAAGTCCATGATATGTATTATTCGTTTTTGCCTAATAGATATTACGGATTTATCTTATGGGTTAACTGTTAAATTATTATCGAGCTCAAAAACGTGCATATCATGTGAACTTCTATTATGCATTATAGAGTTCTCCACTTTTGTCTTCCGCCCCGATGTGAGTTTCACTAAAGATATGAATCCCTACTTATGCTTGGATCTTATATTTATATTGAGAATCCATTAAACATATAACAAATATCTAATTGGGAACCTAGTATAAAGTGAGTTGTTGGTTCAGTGAAAAAGGTGAAACCCAATTAAGTTTTGTTGTGCCCTCCTTAACAAGGGTTCGAATCCACTAAGAACAATAACTAACATTTGCTTTTGTTTTACAAAAAATCACACAAGCCTTTATTTTGTCTCTTTCTTTCTTTTTAATTTGAGATCATTAGACACCCATAAACTTCAAATCATGGATCTATCTCTGCTTATCAACCTAGAAATATGTTAGTCCTTTTCTTCAATCCACCTTTCCTCATGAGCACACTCAAGGGATACTCAGAGTTGAGTCCTGATTATACCTTTTTTAAAACATTTTTCACAAGCTCCTATATCTTCATCTTCATCCTTCAATTTTGAGGAATATGTGTGACTCAATCTTTTCTTCTTCTTTTTCCTTCTTGAAAATGGATGTGTTTGGAATTTCAACCTTAATTCAGATCCCTCTTCGAACTTTCTTTTGAAGATTTTCAGGTAGTTTGGTAGTTGGGCAGTTGCCACTGGGCAAGTTGTCAATACAAACGAATTACGAGTAAAGTTGAAGTCAAAAAGTGAATCAATTGGAGAAAAGGAAAAAAAAAGGAGTGGTATATATTCGACTTTAATGACAAGGAATTCTTAAACATTCATTGAATGAGTATTAATTCCTATGCTACCTCTGTTTTTGTGTTTATGTATGTAAGAATTTATTCCAACCTTTTTACTGTGACCGTACATTCCTTGTTCTATGTATTATTGTTGTTTAATTCGTCACATAGTTTAAGAAATAAAAAAGTATTTTTTAAAATTTATAGCTTAATCAAATTATAAATATTTGTGTAGTTTTAAATCATCTTATTATAGTATAAGATTAAATAAATTATTTGTAAGTATAAAAATATGTCATCTTTTCGTAAACAAATAAAAAAGTAAAAAAACATCATATAATGAGACAGGGAGAGTAAATAATAAAAAGGAAACATTCAACTCCACTTATTATTATTCACACATAAATAAAAGTGATACTCATTCCGATTCATAATAGTTATCTTTTAATTTTTTTGTATATCACTTAAGAGAAAAATGTTTAAGAAGAGTGTTTACCTGCACTACCATTTACATTTCCTTGAGGGTCTGTTTGGAAAGCCACCTAATAATTGGAATTGGTGTAATTAGTAGGGTAGTAATTACACAACCTAGTAATTATACAGTATTGTAATTATAATGACCTGTTTGTTTATCATAATGTAATTACAAGCATACTGTGTGGTTGCACAAGTGTAATTACACAGTTAGTTTAATTTAAAAATAAAATTAATATTTGAAAAATATGTGCCTTTATAAATGATATTAAATTATGTATTTAACAACACATTATTTCTTAAAAATATATTAATTAATAATCATATATATGTAACTAATCTTATAAAAAAAATTGATATATATTTTTAAATTAATAATATTTTAATTTTAATTAATTATAAAAATTAAAAGCAGATTTTTTTTTTGTGAGAACATCATGTATTGCATGTTTGACAAAAAAATATTAAGTATTTATAAATATAATGTCATCAGATTATTCAAATGTTTGACAAAAAAAAAATATATCTATCAACTATAAGTGAAAAATAAACAATATGCTATTTGAAATAACAAGTAAATAGTACTAAATTAAATATATTAAAAGAAATATATAACCTAAATTCAAAATCCATTTTTTTAAACATAATACTCTTAATTATGTCAAATTCCAACATTACATAAATAAGTTCCAACGTAACTTAGGTAAATATAATTTAAAAGAAGGGAAAAATATAAGCCTATAACCTCATTCACAAATCACAATGAAATTCTACGCTAATTACATCACTCATTATATGGGCACTCCATAGCATCAGCCATAGAACCTGCAGCCCGGGTTAACATATGTGCACACTGATTCGCTGACCGTTTAACAAAAGAAAAAGATATAGATGTAAAGTTACACATGAGTGCTTTATAATCTTGCACAATAATATCAAAATAAGAATTGCCACTCTCAGGTTTTTCCAATACTTGCTTCGCCAAAAGACAATCCATCTCAACAACAATTGGGGATGTGCAGTAGTGGTTCCTCAAACAGCTCAAAAATTCACGGACTTTTAGGATTTCAGCCATTAGTGCACCATATGAAGCTTCCAGTGGTGAGATAAATCCTCTCACAAAATTTCCATGAGTATCACGGATTAACATACCGGTCCCTGCCCTTTCAAAGTTAATATCACACGAAGCATCAATGTTGCATTTCAGAATACCCGAATCAGGAGGAAATCATTTAACAATAAAATCAGGTTCAGACACAGAGTAAATATTACCACTAATATGTGCCGCAGTCCACTCTTGCCAGAAGCGACTGCTCTATGTATGACAGTGTCTGGCCGTGTATTTTTACCATTCCAGATCAGGTTGTTGCGAGCATTCCATATCTCCTAGAGGAGCATGATAGCCTCGTGAAGCTGATCACGCGTCACAGCATGTACTAGTGTCGTAGGCCAGTCCATTAGCGAGTTTCCCACGGGCTGCCAGCCCAAAGAAGACTTAAGCCAAACCTGATTTGCTTTATTACACTTTACTAGACAATGAAAGATGAATTCGGCTTCCTGGGGGAATGCAGGGCAAACATTCTACTGAAGGACCTTTCGAGCAAGTCAATTTAAGATCTTTGGTGGCATTTTTAGCTTCCAGATTTTCTTCCAAGTATCGCCATCCGAACTAGGGATATTTTTTCTTGTTGCATCAAATACCCACTCTTAACAGTATATCTTCCTTGTCTATCTAGTTTTCACATCCAACAATCATCCGGGGACGTAAATCCCAAGGGAATGGCTTTGATACAATTTATCTCATCTCTAGCAAAGAGGGTTTCCAAACGGTGTAGCTTCCATTTTCTTGTATCATTATCTATCAAGTTCGCAATACAAAGATTCATGGACTCATCATCTGGATCACTTTGAATAAACATAGATTGGCCTATTGGTAGCCATGGGTCATAGTAAATCCGTGTATCAAGCCCCTTTTTAATTCTCTTTACACATCTCTTCTAAAGAAGATATTTTGCCGCACAAAGAGACCGCCAGATAAAGCTAGGATTTGATCCCTTACCCTCAGTAAGAAAGTCTGAGGTCATATGAGCTTTAATTAAATAGGTGACAATGATTTATTGGTTCAACATGGCCTGAACCACTAATAAGCCAAGCCACCTAGGTTAACCAAAAAAACTAGAACCATTTGTTTGTACCCAGTTCCTTCGATGCTTCACGTTTTGTGACCGAGTAGATTCAAAAGACAATATTAATGTCTTCTTCATTTGAAGATGTGTTTTGGTTCTAAAGTCGTGCAAATAATCTCTAGTAAATTCCAGATCTAGGTTCAATTCAACTTCTTCATTCTTTAACAATGGTGGCATTATAGAAATCCAGCTGCAATAATTTCGAACAAAGAAATTTGAATGAGTTGAGTTATTTATGGGTTGAACCTAATATCCACGTGGATCAATGAATTAGTACCACATATTTAATTAAAATCCCTGCATATGCCATCTCATAAATTCGTTAAAGGAAGAGCATTTTTAATCATAAAAGGCAATTAAGGACTAATAGATGGAAGTACATATTTAACCTGAAAATTAATGTTAAGGACAACTGGGGCCCAATAAGCGGAAGACGTATGACAGAAATTTGAACTATTTCCAATCGTTATGAACATTTTTTACCCTTTTTTGTTAAAAGAATAATAAACAACTTTTAATTTATGTAAAATTTCACACAAAATTATTTTGTCAAATGACTATATTTTGGACTACTGGGAGGAACAAAGAAAAAAAAAAGGGGAATTTTCACAAATGACTATAATTTGGGGTTTTTTTTTTTTTTTTTTTGTAGGCATAGCTATACTTTTGCTGATTACCTTTCGTAGCTACAGTAACATGTATTCAAATTCAGTTGTATTCCAATTCAGCTGTATTTTGTTGTATTCAATTCCGATGTATTTATTCGTAGCTACTTTTACACTGTATTCAACTTATTGTATTTACATTCGGCTATATTCGAACAACATAAGCCCAAAAAAATATAGGGATATTCAGCTGTATTCAAATTCACTGTATTTATATTATACAAAAAAATCTCCTTCGAAATATAGGCAAAAAATATATAAAGAAACACTGAATTTTACACTAAAAAAATAACGAATCCACTCAGATCTGATATACCAGAAATAAGACACACTCAAATCTGAGATACAAGAAATAAAATACGCTCAGGTCTGAGATACAAGAAATAAAACACGTCGGAGATCGTCATACTCCGCTGAAAGTTATCGAAAATGCTGTTCCGGTCATGATTTGGGCCTTACTGACCTATTCCTTTTCCGGTCGGTGTGGAGCGGCGGCGACGGCTGTTCGAACTCGCTCGAACTCGCCGGAGAAGATGGACAGAAAGATGGTTCATATCTTTAGTAGCTTTTGTCATCTTAATTTCTGAGTTTTGTATCGGCGATCAGATGTTAACACATGAATTATGTTCCCGTGCTTTGTTACCTTCTGTTTGTTTTACAAATATATACCATTTGTGGCAGAGGGACGAGGGAATTGATATGGTTAATTAAGATTTCAAATTGGAAATTGAAGGGTGGAAAAGAGGAGATGGGCGAGAGAGAAGGAGAAGGGCGAGAGAGAAGGCGAGAGAAAGTGAGGGAAGAGAGCAGAGCGGAGGAGAGAGTTACTGATAACGTCCAAATCCACTCATTAAAGAAAGTGAACATGGTCATATACAATATAATTTACCAACTATGAGTCGGAGTAGAACGACAAGGAACAATATAAAGGCAATCAAGCAAGTAAGGATTTTCACTTTCTACACTAAGCTAAACACTTGATAATATTTTGATTTTGTGAAAGATTATAACTAATGCGAAAATATAAACTAACCTAGAAAGCAAGTAAAATGATCAATGACCACAAGCATGGATACAGGGAACTCTCAAGTAACGATCCAATGTATTTTCCGATTTTACAACTAAGAGCGAGTTTATGTTAATAGGTAATGATTTCTAGAATATCATTGAAAATCTTTCAACCAAATCAATGAATTTCACTTTAAGCTTTTCCAAGCCTTAGAGTGTGATATTAGGCACAATTAATTTAACCTCTAGTTAACTTTACTAGTCCTAACTCAAATTATTGTATGAGGTTTAAAGCTTCAAATCCTTGTTAATTAGTCTTTCCCAACCACAATTTTTCTCTTCCGAGCTCAAATCGAAGTAAATGAGCGAGTCCTAGGGTTTGCTAATCCCATGAGAAACATTAAAGAACAAGAATAATTAAAGAAACAAAGACCCACTTCATTATAAATAAAAATCATTCAATACATAAGCATAATAAGAGTTTCAATCCAAACTTTAACAATGTATATTTTCATAAACAAGTTTTAAGTAAAGGAATGAAATACTACACACTTAAATATTCAAATACAAAACAAGGAATTCAAGAAAGGTTTAAGAAATTTCTCGTTAAATGCTCTAATCTTCTCCTCCAATGGTGTGGTTGATGAACCCTAGCTTTCAAGCTTGTGTGAATGGCGAAATATCTGGGAAATTTCCCCCGAGTCTTACTCTTATAATTCTCCAATTTTCCAAAGTCAAAATATGACAAAATAAGCCCTGACTTTCAGTTTTGCAAATCTGACCCATTCTTGCATTTTTAACCACTTTTTTCGTTTTTAGTTTTGCAAATTTGACCCGTTTTTGCATTTTTAGCCACTTTTTTCATTTTCTTCAATTTGGCCTCTTTTGACTTGTTTTCTTTCCCAATCACTTCTAAATCACATAAACCTATAAAATAGAAGTAAACGACATTAAATGCACTACTTTATCAATCAAACATAACAAAAATCTAAGATTAAAGAAGAGATAAGTTGGTAAAATACCAACTTATTAGTTACTGTATTAGTTATCTTGTGTAATTGAAATACAACATTTAGCTACCAGATGTAATTAAAGTAAAGTGTAGTTACTAAATATAAATACCACTTATATACTCTCTACCCCAAATAAATTTCTCAAAGAAGAATCTAACATGTGTAAGAAGCCCACACATTTAACCTATGGACCCTTCAGAAATCTTGTTTATGTAGTAGCCTAAAGAGGGTTGATTCCAATGACTAAGGGTGTACATGGACCGGGTTGATTTCGATTTTTTAAACACCAAACCAAACCAATTGCATCGGGTTTTAAAATTTATACACCAAACCAAACCAAACCAATAAAATTCGGGTTTTTCAACCTCAGGTTTTCTCGGGTTGTCCGGGTTGTTCGGTTTTCTCGGATTTTTCGGGTTTTTTTTCGGAATAGCCTTGATACAAAACATATAACTTTTACTTTAAATATTGTTTTAGTCCTAGTAAGATACAATTATATAATTAAGGTGCTTCTTAAGAAAATAACACAAAATGTGAGAAGAGTGATGACATTGTATTAAAATATTCAACAAAAGCTAATATAATCGGTTAAAATAAATATTGTTAATTAACAAGCCATAAAAGAAAATGACCATAATCTAAAAATACTAAGTCATGCTAAAATAAGTATTAATTATATGACAAAGGAAAAAAAACTTAAGTTATGTATTTTTACTCTCTAAATCAATTATGCAAAACTAAAGAATAGAGTGTACGCAGACCTTACTCCTACCAAGGTAAGACGGCTGTTTCCGAAAGACCCTCGGACCCCACGTTGTGGGATTCCACTGGGTTGTTGTTGTTGTTGTTGTTGTTGTTGTTGTACATTACTATTCATGTTAAATTTTCTTTTCTATTAAACTAAAGTTTGATCAATTGATGTTGTATTTTTTAAAAAGGTCTTCTAGTAGCGTATTAATTTTATTATGAACTATAATTTAGTCATTTGGTAAGATTGTATAAGAATTGGAAAAATTTTGATGGTTTTCATAACTTGTGGGATTTTTATGTTTATAAAAAAAACTGCAACTTAAGAAATCCAAATTGCATGTCCAAACATGATTTCATCTCATGATTTCATCTCATGAGATGAAATCATGTCCAAACGGCTCCTAACATTTTATATATGGACCAGTTCTAGGCTTCTGCAAATTTTTTAAATTTGTTCCTTAATTAGTTATCCATCACAAAAAATTAGAGGGAGGGAAAATCATGTTCGACATGATGCTTGGGCCCGTGCTCCAATCCTTTCTAGTAATTTATAGACATGAATATTTATTAATTACTTGTTATAGACTATAGTCCTTAAAAGTCTTTAATTTTTTTCTGAACTCTAATCACATTAATTAGACGGAAGCAGTAAATACATACTCAAACAAGTAAAATCAACATCCTAGATATCGATCTAGCCACAAATGTTGCCGTCCAATAACCTTTTGTTCACACTGTTATTGTTTGGCCCAAAACTTTAGTAATATACTTGACAAGAGAATTGTCTGTCCAAATTAAACCATTCAAAATACTGATCTAGAGAAAGCTCATTCAAAGAGTAAACTTAAAGCTACAAGAAGGAATACAGTGAAAGGAAGCATATACACGATCTTACAATTTAAAGACATTGTCAAATAGTGACGGAGCCATAATTTTCACTAAGAGAGTTTTTATTTGTTTATTTATTTTTAACTTCAAAGTCATGATTTTATTACCACATAAGGGGGACTATGCCTAATTTTGACCTTATATATAAAGTGTAATTTTGATACACACAAATAATAATAAAAAAAATAACATCATATCATATACAAAATATATTTTTTCAATAAAGGGGTTCATCTAAACTCCCTCGTGCACCCTGACTCTACCCTTGTTTTCAAATGGTCAATTCTTTGAGGAAGAAAGGAAAAATCATTATATTTCATTCCTTCTATGATATATCTAAAATCTCTAAGTTGTTAAATACATATGCTTCCAAAATCAATTAATATTATCAAGTTTCAAGTCACAGCCTAGAGATCTGGAACTCTGAAAGGAGCAAAATTTTCAAAGCTTTTAGGGAAAAAAGAGAGAATCTTACTAAGTCAAGTGCGATACATTATACACTTCTTATGTTTGTCAACAAGAGCTCAGACGCTGATTCAATTGATAGATAACCCAAATATATTTCTGGTAAATAAACAGACTTTTCCTTACTTGACTTGCCAACAAGAAATGACAATCAAATTTGGAAAGAATAGGAAAACTAGGTGGAGATGAGACAAAAAATGATTATAAATAGAGAATAAAGAGGGTACAAGTTACAATGATGATATATATTGCATGATAATGAAAATTCATGCTTCTTAACCATGAATTAAGAATATCAATTACTGTAAATTAGATTTCCGTTTCAACTGTCACCTTTTTAACGTATTAGAAATCCGTTATACACTCATTAGGCATAGTCTTGGATTTCTTTGTCAAATCTTGCACATCAAAATCACAAGTAATTGTCAAATCTTTCTTCAAATTTTTAACCCAACTCTTGATCTCCATTGGCACATGATTAATCATTAATGTCATTACTATTGGCTTCTTGTCATCTTCAAGGCTCTTCAATAAATCACTAGGCAATTTCCCATTTGAACCAACATCAAGATTGAGATGAACATTATTGGTACCCTTAGCTTTTTGTGAATTTGAAGGATATTTCCCTTGTCCTATATCATGTTTCTTGAAAACAAAATTGGCCTTCCCTTCACCAAATGAAACATCCATTCTCTCATTTACATTATAGACTTTCAAATCAATATCGAATTTCGGATGTTGTTGTGGTTGATTTTTTTGGCCATGGCCGCTACTAGGGTCCGTGACATTCTTGAAATTGACCCCAATGACGGAAAAATTAGGACATTTAGGGATATACAACATGTGAATAACCCCAATTGTAACACCTATAATGATACTAAATATTAATAACCCCAACAAGATCCAACAACAACATCCAAATTTCCTCTTCCTTTGAAAATTATTATCAGGTGTACGATGACTTTCCACGATTTTTGCATTTTCAGGTGGTGGCACGCGATAAACTTGATCTCTAGGGATTTGGACAACGTAAGTATCCGATGATCGATCAGGTGGGGGAGCTAACCGAAGGGATGTTGCCATAGAAAGTTTCTTAATGTTGTTTTTCCCATTTCCGGCAGGTGGGGTCCACTCCTCCATGCGAGAACGAGGAGCGGTGACGTAACAGGAATCGAAGAACAAAAAGCTTTGTAACGATTTAGGAACAATTTAACGTTGCATGCATGCATGGAGATTAGGAGTTGGCCATTGGGACAGGAAGTTTCTTAAGAAGAATTGGTGTTTCTTTGAAGCTACATCCTTTTCTTTTTTTGAAGGAAAGAGAAAAAGATAATGATTTATCCCATTTTTTCGCACTTTATTAAGTCAGCAATGTCTCATGATCAGATTTTAACATAAATTATTATGGGATTTGGAGGTGTAAAATAATATGTACACATAATTATTGGGAAAGTTACTCATATATACGGATCACCCAACTAGTTTGCAATCACTATAGCCCACTTTATTATTATTATTATTATTATTATTATTATTATTATTATTATTTTTTAAAAAAAAAGAGGCCACAAGCTACCATATTAAGGGGAGTGTCAGCCCACGTATTTAATTAATTTTTTCCCTTTTTCTCCCGAGTCACCATAGAACCCTCTTCATTTTTTTATTATTCATTTTTTAAATATATATAACATGAAGTATAATGGTGTTTATACACTTTTATATATTATTATACAATACATATACACCCTTATACATTATCTATGCATTGTATATATAATGGACATTATATATATAGTGCATGAGTGGTGTGTGTGTAACCATGTATAAACAACGTATCCACAAATGTTTGGTAATCCAGTGCAAAAACCCAAAGCAAAAGAGTCAAAAAGTTAGCCCATGAATAAGGGAAAATAGGAAAATAACCCTCTATGACTATTTAGGAAAAATAATTACCCGAAATAGTTCATGTTTGTAAAATTACACGAAATGGCCCAATTTGTATCCCTCACTTCAAAAGCCTGTCGTATATTTGTACCCTCACTACAATTGAAAAAATGTTGTATATTGTTGTATACAATTGAGTTTTCTTGGATATAAACACATCTTATACATTATTATACACTCTATACATTATTATACACTTTTATATAAGGTTGATACATTTTCTACCCCAGATGTATAAAGTTGTATATTGTTGCATAATGTTGAATATTGTGAAAAAGTGGCTATGCGGGGTGTGGTTTAAAAATATGGCTACGCAAATATAATTTTGTATGCTAGATTGTACATTATTAAAATTTCCCCTATTTAAATTCCCAAACTAAAGAGCCTAAAGCCGATCCAATTCTCGGATAAAAAACATCGAAAATGTCATCCAAGTTTTGCTGGGCTGCATAACTTATCTCTCTAGTTTCCTCAATAATCGTCGATGGAATCTCCTCCAATAAATAAACGCACCTCTGTACTTGATCATACCCTCACCAATCCACCACTGCAAATCCTAGCAAACCTTGTTAATCGAATGGTATGGTGAAGTAATTATCAAAGAGTTTGGCTATATTTGGTAACTTAGATCACAGAATGGTATGGTGAAGTAATTATCTCATAATTATTTGGTGAAAGGCTTATAATGAATATTTGGACTGATTATTACCAATAGTTGGGCAATTCACACGATTGTCCCAATTCTGGGGTGGTCTTTAATTTTTGTCCTTTGTCACTTTAAGTAATAAAAAAGTGACCGAATATATTCCTGAGATTCTGGGTTCGAACCCTAACAAAATATTTTAAAAAAAATTGCAAGACAAGATTTCATAGCAAATTACGTCTATCCGAGCAAACGTTATGCCTTAAGGCATAGTCTCTATGTAAAGTATGTCTTGTCCGGCACAGTTCTGTAGAAATTAGTTTCTATGTAGTTTAGCAAACTATGCTATTCGGGCAAAAGTTATGCCTTCAGGCATAGTTTCTATGTAGTTCCTTTTCCGGCATAGTTTTGTAAAATTAAATTATACTACAAAACTATGCTGGAAAAGGAACTACATAGAAACTATGCTTTAATGCATAACTTTTGTCAAACGACATAATTTGCTATGAAATCTTACCTTGCAATTTTATTTTTTTGGCCTCTGCTGGGGTTCGAACCCGAATCTTTGGATTCATAGAACAGCGAATAAGCGTACTTTAGCCCACAAATTTTTATTAAATTAAAAGTAGGGACAAAAATTAAAAACCACCGATTTGAGGGGCAAAAATTAAAGACCAGTCCATATGAAGGACAATCCGCGCAATTTTTTGCTAGTTAATTCGGATGTCATGCCTCGATTTAGGGATATATATGACCGATATTTAAAAGTGTTCCACACTATGACTATATTCACAACCTATGCTTAAAACAAAAAGGCCATTGAATTTGGGTTTTCAGGCAATATGTTATACTATTTTCGGGGGGCTTCTTGTCACACCTTGAACCATAGCCTGGGCATAACACGGTATTCAGTGTCTGACTGCATGTGACCGAGCGAACTACATGACTAGGTGAATCAACATGAGACATACTGATGCGGAATATAATATATAAACATGCTAAGATACTGAAATGTCTAATTGATTAATCATTAATGCGGAATAAGTCTGAAGCGTAAACACGTAGCTAACATTGCTAACATAAAAGCCTGCTAAACACTGACTAACTATTATTCTGGTCTATGAAGCCTCTAAAGAATAATGAAGTACTGGCTGTTTACCGTGACAAGGCCTCCGGCATACCTGACTGTCTAAAATATTGAAAGACCGTAAATAAGATAATGCCCCGAACGAAACTGTGGCTCACTAAGCAGCTGATACGAGAATCCTAGCGAGCAGATTCGTCATCCTGTAAATTAATACTTGCATCGTGAAATGCAGGCCCCGGGAAAAGGGACGTAAGTACATTTGAATTGTACTTGTATGTAAAACCAACTGAAAGAACAAAGAGTTGTGGGGTGCTCGGGAAAGGGCAACCCAAATAAATAAATATGAACATACTGAAACTGAAACTATTGATAGCTGAACTGAACAAGAAAAGTATAGTCATAACTGAACTGAACAAGAAAAGTATAGGTACTCCCTGTTCTGAATGAGAAATCACTTGTTTTAACTGAGTTTATTTTCTGTGGCCTTAGGCCCAAAAGTAAGTGCACAAATTTGTGGCCTCGGGCCCAAGTATATGTATTCATAAACTGTGGCATCGGGCCCAAATATAGGTGTTCAACATTCAACAATTTATATTAAGGAACTAAGAATCGTGTTGTAATGCATAACACCGGAATGCTGAACATTACCATGCTGAGACATGTATTCATAAATTGATTATGGAGTTTAAAGCATTAACTATTCATAAGCATATTGAGTTTTCATGACTGAGACCCATGGGCTATAAAACATGAGTCTATATTGATTACATACTGAGTTCACGACATTCAGAATGACAATCATGAACGAATTGCGAAACTATATCGCGTTTAGAGAATAGAAGTTCTGAAGCTTTCCATGAAACTAAGGCTTAACTCTATTTATGAGGAAATTTATAACAATCGTAAAAGAATGTGACGTGGGGAGAATCATTAACATTCCCATATGTAGAGACAGAGACGGACCCACCTTATTAGGAGAGGGGTCACGTGCCACCGCTAACCTCGGAAAAACATTGTATATATATGGTGTACACACCGTAAAAAATGTATGTATATTTAAAAGGACCCCTGATGTATATCCACTACTTTGGTGCAATTTGTTGTTGGGCCCCTTATGTCCTTACATGAAACCTGGATTCGAGCCTGGCTATAGCAGTTTAGTTTCTATTTTTTTTTTTTTGTTGAGTTTGTTTTGTAGATTCTCTACAAATAAATTAATAAGCCCACAACTTCTTCTTTTTTATTCTTTAGTCCTCCCTTAACCCCAACCCCCTCCCCCCACCCCCACATACATTTTAAAAAAATAAAAAATAAAAAGAAGAAGCCCCAAATCAAATCTTTTCCCCATTCTAAACACATTCTCCTTCTTCCAATGTTGAAGTTTATACTATTTTACTAATACCTTATCATAATTATTAAGTTTTCAAAGAGTTGCACGCCAAACTTTGACAGTAACAATTGACATGTCAATATTAAGGCATTTGGTCATTAGTACCCCCTCTGTGTCAAAATCCTGGGTCCGCCTCTGCGTAGAGAGTTAGATTTCAGACCTAATCCGGATTTACGGAATGTTACACTTCACATGTCTAATGTCACATTAATACTCATTTAACACATTTAAACCTAATCCGAATTTACGGAATGTTACACTTCTAATGTCCAAAAATTGTTTGACAGTATGTAATGTCCCATTTTGAAAGCAATATGCTATGCAATGTATAGTTTAATTATGAGGTGGAAAATGAACTCAGGTCTACTAGACTTGGAAACATAAGAAATTGGACATAAGTAGCAAGTTAACAAAAAAACATTCACATAATTAACTAGCAATTTAACAAAGCCAGACTTTAACACCGAACCAACAAGATATAACCAAGTTCAGAAACTACCTAAATGTGGTATATATAATGTCACTAAAGTGCTATAAAAACAACCAGCCCAGAAATTTAAGAAAAAAAATAGTTCAGAAAGTTAAGTGGTCTTCTTGGATGGAAATTTCCTCATAGCTTGAGCTCTTGTTTGTAGTCCAACAGCTTGGGACCTTATATGGATTCTAGCCGTTGTAGATTGAATTTGAAGTTATATTTGAGGGTGTGTTCTCTATGAAGAAAAATACTAGAATTATTTTTCAATTTTCTCATGTTCGATAGGTCAAAAATCTTTGGAAATTTCTCTAAGACAACAAGTTCCTTTAAATTAAGGAAAATTACTTCCTCAGTGGACGTAGGTGAAACAAGTTCCACAAGTGGCTTTCCACATTGATCGTGTCCTCCCCATCCTCCAACACCTCATCTTCACCGCCCCCTCAACCACCCCACACCCCAAACCCCACCCCACCTCCACCCCACTAGTATTTGTCTAGATTATATTCAAATGCTTTTAGGATAATATTCTTTGCTTACTCACCAAACACAAGAAAATAAATAAGAAATTCACTTTTCCCTGGAAAACATTTTCCACGAAAAATATTTTCCTTCGCACTGAACACACCCTGAGTCACAACTTGCTTTCCTTTCAATTCCAAACCTTTAGTAGGTTTATATCCAATGTCAGCAGTAATCTTCACTGGACCAGTATAAATTTTTATTTTTCTGGCAGTAGGCAAACCATGCTGAAAATATTTTTTAAAAAATAGCCATTTCAGTTAGTAGATAAATAGGAAAATCGGATTAAAAAATAATAATTTCAATTACATAACACTTATAAAATCAGTGAAACAAATACACAAGTCGTTCTCAAGGGCTGTTTTTCTTTAGATGGAAAATTTTCTGTTTTATCAATCTGTTGCAACCGGGAATGATCCCTATCTTGTGGATATGTGAAATATAGGAAGGAATACATGAATAACAAATGACATTGGAATGCTTATCGCGGTATTTTTTTTTCTTTTGGTAAATAAACATTGTATTTATTACCAAGTGGAATATTTACAGCTCAAGAGAAACAAAAAAGAACTTTCTATGCACCCAATTGGACATACCCCAGTTGTGTGCTATATCTTTTATGGCCGCACATACACCAAGACCTCAAATTCACTAAGATTAAAGGGATAAAAAGTCAATTGGCCAACATATCTTGCAAGCTTTGGATAGAAACTTAGTCGAAGCAGCACCTCCTGGATAACTTGTTTTATGATGTCTTGAGAAGATCTTCTTTTACCTTGGAAAATAGCAGCATTCCTTTCAATCCATATGTGATAGATAACAACAATAAGAGTATCCGATACACTGATGCACCCCTATAGGATCTTCCACAATACTTCACAGCCCAACTTACTTCTTTCTTCCCACCCATAATCCCCCTAGTGATTCCTTGCCAGTTGAGTAACTTCCTCCTTATTCCACTAGTGAAGGGGCACTAAAAAAACAAGTGAGATATATATCTCATTTGCCTGATTACACAACACACACTGGAGATCTGTTTGTATACCCCATTTAGCTAACCGATCTTTAGTAGCAAGCCATTCTATTATAGCCAACCTTAGAATAAAAACCCATCTAGGACATCCCTGGTTGTTGCAGACAAGCTTCCTCCATTACTCCTTTGGAAAATCCCCTTGTAATCTTTTATATACTGTTTTAATGGAGAATTTTTCCATCTGTAGTACTTCTTGTTCACTGTAACCAACAGCTTCTATATATTGTTTGGCCTTGAAAATTCTCTGTATCACCCAAGATGCAGTTTCGGGGAATACAGTCCAGACAGTTTATCCGTTTATGTAGTAAGCATGTACCCATTGAACCCATAACTTCTCCTTGTTCTGGCACAGGTACCAAAGTAGTTTGCACATAGCTGTTTTGTTCCATAATTCTATGTTGATCAAGTTCAATCCACTAGCAACTAGTGGATTGCATATTTTATCCCAAGCAATAAGAGCTTTCCTAGAGAACTCAACAGATCCTATCTAGAGGAATCTCTTGTATATGGTCTCAATAAATTCAATAATATTTTTTGGAAGTATGAATACCTGAGCCCAAAAAGTTTGAATAGCAAATAGGACACTCTTAAGTAGCTGAGTTCTGCCTGCATATGATAGAAATTTAGCAGTCCAAGTTGTGATTTTCCCCAACATTTTCTCAATCAAGGGTTCACATTGCAGAATTGTTAGTCGCTTTGTGCTCAAAGGAACACCAAAGTATTTAAATGACAACTCTCCCTTAGCATAGCCTAGCACATCCAGAATCTGATGTTAGACTGATAGTGGTACACCTCCAAAATACACAGAACTCTTCTGCGGATTAGAAATCAATCCAGATGCTTAGAAAATATTGAGAATCTTTCATGTAAGACAGTGACAGACTGCACATCACCCTTACAGAACAACAACAAATCATCAGCAAAACCTAAGTGTGCCAGATTGACTTTGGCACACCTAGGGTGATAGTTGAAACCTTTCGGTTGCTTGAGAGGCTTGAGTAGTTGACTAAGGTCCTCCATGGCTAAGACAAACAAGAAAAGGGAGATAGGATCACCCTGTCTAAGTCCCTTCTTTGCAACAAAAGGGGAAGTAGCTTCCCATTAATCACCACTGAATAGCAGACGGTGGTTAAACATTCCATGATCCATGCAGTGAATATCTCAGGAAACCCTAGTATTTGTTCAATAAAATGCCATTCAACAGAATCATAGGCCTTTTGCATACCCAGGAGGCCCTTATAAAACCCTATAATTTCTTGTTTTACTTCTCTCTCGGTCTGTAGTAGGATGCCATCGCTACTAACAAGCTTCTTGATTTGATTCTGGGCTTGCCTATTCTTTAAACATGCATGAACAGACGCAGTATTTGTGTCCCCCAATTTGAGCCATTGGACTCTTGATTTCTGTTTTACAATGCTTTCCTCATAAGCCATTTCTCCAATTGTTGCTTTGCCATTTTCTCCTTTTGGGCCAACCCTATGAATTTAGTGTGATCTCTGAGTTGAGCTTGGACACTCTGTAAATACCTCCTAGCCTCTTCAACTCTGATGTCCACCCCAGCATAATGATTTTGTGTTAATAACTTCACCCTTGCTTGAACATGTTTTAACTTTTGCCACACTTGCATCATAGTAGTCCCTTGACTATGTTTCCTCCAACTGTCAGCAGTCACCTGTAGGAAATCTCGGTGATTTTTCAGATAATTATAGAATTTGAAAGTTCCATGCTTCTTCATGGGAATGTTATCAAAACAGACACATAATGGATTATGGTTAGAGAACTGGGCATCTAGAATTGTTCTTTCCAAATGAGGCCATTGTTGTAAACACATTACATTTGTAAAAACTCTGTCAATTTTACTAAGTATCTGACTGTTGGACCAAGTGAATTACTTGCCAATAGTTTTCATTTCAATCAGCCCTGAGTCATGGATAAACTATCCAAAGTCCCTTACTTCATTATCTAGAACAGGATTCCCATGGATTGTGTCTTCAGCTATCAAGATTGCATTGAAATCTCCCATAACCAAAGTTGGCCCATTTAGCTTGCTGATTACATCCTTTAAGTCCTTCCATAATAATTTTCTATCTGGGATGGTGTGCAAACCATATACCATAGTGAGATCAAAAACCATTTGAGAGTGCAGTACAGTAACCAGCCCATGAATGAAATGAGTATGTTATATTGTAGGAGTAAACTCCACATAATTTTGATTCCATAAGATCCAAATCCTTCCCCTTGGTGCTTCATCGTAATTTACAGTCCAGTACCATGTACCAGCTATTTTTGAAATTATTTTTGGAGCATTTCCCTTTACTCTATTTTCTATAACTCCTATTAGAGCTACTTTATTTGTATTGCAAAACTTCCTAAACTCCTTGTGCTTGTACACTTTATTCACTCCCCTAACATTCCATGCTATAATATTCATTTCCCTACTGACTTTGGGGGCACCCTAGTAGTACTCGCTACCACTCCAGTCTGCACCAAATCACCCATATTTTGGGATGTAGACACTTTGAAATCCATTTGGGTTTTCTAGTAAGGCAACATATGCATTTGTGATCATTACATCCTGTTGCATTGGAACCTTCCCTGGAGCTTTTGTCATCGCTTTGCCACTAATTGCCAGCCCTTGTTCTTCTTCTGTGTGTTCTGGAGCTAAATTTGTGTCATCAGGACATAACATTTCCAACAATATGCCATTAGTATCAATTGGGTCCATGGTTGGATCTAAATTATTTTGAATGCCCACACCTGTTAGTGTTTCCCTTCTTTCACCTCCTGCACTTTCTGCTTAGCTTCTTGGACTTTCTGCTTCACCTCCTCTTCCACTCCTTTAGCCCTTTTGTTTACTGGACATGAGTGCCCAATTTGGGAAAAAACTGGACAATATATTAGTGTCCAGTCATACAGTATTGTTTGATGTATTGCCTTATCCCTTGGGTCATAGATCTTCACACTATGAGGTATAGTTCTAGTAATATCCATTTCTACTAGGATTCTGGCATAAGATGGTCTATAGCATTAGTTCTACAATCATCAGCATATAATGGCTTACCCAGGGTACTGCCAATCCTACTCAAAGCATCTTTACTCCAAGTATTCAAGGCCAGGATTGGAAGTTTCACCCATAGAGGAATAATTTTGAGTACCTCCTCGTTAAAATTGAAATCAGCAGCACACACCTTAGTTATGATAGGTCAGTTATTTATGGTATAAGGACATGAGAACAAAACTTTATCCCTGTCTTCAGTGTTGTTCATTTGAATGATAAAATACCCATTATTGTGGTATAGAATCTTAGGTTTTGGAACAAAATTCCATTGGTGAGAAATGTACCTCTCAAATGCTCTAATGGATGCAGTAGTCCCAACCAAATACATAATAAGTGCCCGATTCTATTTCTGAGTTTCAGCTTCAAAATCCTTTTTGAGAAGATGCACCACAACTTCCCCATTTTTAATAACTGGGGGTATATATGTTAAATTCATCCCCTTAGCTACAAATTTATTCTTCTCAATCAACCCAGCCCACTTCCTACCAGTATCTTCCTGATCCATATTAGTATATCAGGTGTTGTAGAAAGACTAACAACCGGGTCTACTATCGTCACCCCATCCATGTTTAAAACAACATCAGCAGCAGCGGGACTACTTAACGGAGTTAACTTTGGTGCCTTTTGAAACCCCAGTACGGATTGACTAGTAGTCGCTTGAAATCCCGGAGTCGGAACCCCAATCGATGTTGATGAAACTTCACGGCTTGGGGTTCCTTTGGCTTTCCCTTCCGTATTTGTGGCTAGATTTTTTGAAGACTTTAAATTCGCTCTTGCAGCCGACAAATCTGGACATTGGTCAGTTCCTCCATCAATTGTTGCATCAAAACCTTCGTTTGAGCTTTCCTTTTTGTACCTCGCCTAGCATCCTGTGGTAGCGGTGCGTCGATCATATTAACCTGAGTGGTAGCATCCTTCCTCGGTCAATCCTTCGCCATGGGGGAGTGAGCAGGTTAGAAAATCACCTAACGTGCGCCGAGAGAGAGAAAGGGGATGCTATTTTCGCGGTATATGGCAAGTGAGGCAACATTTTATCTATTTGTTTCAGTGTCGTGTGAGCCTGTCGGTCCCACTAGATTGGTTAAAAAATCAAAAAAAATGAGCTAAAACTATGACAGCCAGAGGAGCAAAGGATGTTATTAAGGATTCAAAAGATCAATCAAGAGCATAAATGCTTGTTCGAGCCCTCTCACGAACTATCTCAGCAAATATTGGACTAAAAATATGTCAGGGGTGAAATATTTTAGAAAACTCCTCAGGTGAATTTCACAATCAGTACAGGTTAAATGATTAAGTTATGTTGTAACTCTGAGTTCAATTAGACATATTATACAAATTGGATATGAACTAGGAAAACGAAACTATTGGATTTGTGAAGGGGCAATTCGTGGGTGGTCTTTAATTTTTGCCTCTCAAATTGTTGGTCATTAATTTTTGCTCTTCACCTAAAATAAATTTTACAATCAGTACAGGTTAAATGATTTATGTTGTAATTCTGAGTTCAATTATGACATATATTATACAAATTGGATATGAACTACGAAAACGAAACTATTGTATTTGAAAAGGGCAATCGAGGGTGGTCTTTAATTTTTCCTCTTCACCTAAAATATCCCGAGGTTTTGGTTCGAACCCCTGCTCAGCTAAAAAAAAAAAAAATTCGGAAGACAAACTTTTGCCTTAAGGAAATTTTTTGCCTAGGCATGAAATTTCGCGAAGCCTTGCCTTACAATTTTTTTTTTTAACTGAGCAGGGGGGACACAGAAACTAGGGGTATTTTCAGCCACTTTTTTAAGCGAAGGGAAAAATTAAGGACCAACAATTTGAGGGGAAAAAATTAAAGACCAGCACCTTTGAAGGACAATCTGTGCAAAAAAATGTTTGAAAAGCGTTTAGCCTAAAATTAGTCTATCAAGTCATCCAGTTAAATTGGTGAAAATGGGTCACAAGCAATTTAATCTATTCAAATCTGATTAATCCATTGTTTAAAGTAAATGACGTAGGAATAACAAGTAACTAAATAATCAGATCAAGATAATCGAAAGTTGAGAAAGGGAAGTGAGTCTTATTGATTTTTCCATCCGGTGAGCGGCGAGCAAAGCTCAAGACCAACAATAGCAAGAACAATTTAAGTGGGAACCAAATATAGTAACGTGTGTACTCAGGTGCATTCATAAATATTCAGATGTACACAATGGAGGAGAGTCGGGGGAATTTATAGGATAAGTTGGTTGTAACTAGTAACTGTTTTCGTGATTTATTTTGGGCCTCTGGTATCCGGTGCAAATGAAGCGGGTCCGGGAGCTAATCCCCGGATGGTCAAACAAGTCTTCAATATAACCAGCATTGACTGACTTGGTGGCTGATTGTAGCTTCAAGTCAAAAAGTCTTTGTTCCCGTATATTTTTAGGCTTAAGTGACTAAAACGCCTCCAAACTTGGCACAAATTGCAACTTTAGTTCCCAAATTAATGCTGCACTTCAAGACACCCCTAAACTTGACAAAATGAGTTTTAATTCATCCCCGAGCTACCACATGGCACAGCAAGTGTAGTCATACGCTAACAGGCGCGTGAGAGGTGCCACGTCAGTTTTTTTTTAAAAGAAAAATCAATTTTGGAAAATTCATTAAAAAGTATATTTTTTTAAAATCAGAAAAAACTAATTTTTTTTAAAAATGTGGAAATCCCATTTTTTTTTAAATAAATATGGACTGGATTTTTTATTTACAAAACTGGAACTTTTTAAATCTTGAAACTGAGAAACCCGTTATTTTTTTAAACAAAAATTAGAAAATTGATTTTTTTAATTAAAAAACCTGGACTTTTTTAAAATATGGAAAACTAAATAAACCCATTTTTATAAAAAAGAATCTGAAAATTTGAATTATTGATTAAAAACCTGGACTTTTTAAAAATCTGGGATATTGATTTTTTTAAGAATAAAGTGGAAAACTGATATTTTTTCCTAGATTTAAAAACTAATCTAATTTTCCTGGATTTTTTTAAAAAAAAAAAGGGTTTTCCACATTTAAAAAAAAAAAATAGTTTTTTCCAGTTCTCTTTTAAAGAAGTGTCTTAAAAGAATCATGAAAATCTGGATTTTTTTAGGGCAATTTTAAAAATATATCAAGTTTTCAGTTTTTCTTAAAAAAAATCCTTTTTTTTACAGATATTTTAATTAAAACTGTAGTTTCTCAGTTTTTTTTTTTTTTAAAAAAAAAATCAAATTTCCCAGATTTCAAATAAATATTTCATTGTTCCAGATTTTTTATTAAAAAAAATCAGTTTTACATTTTTTTTCAAAATAATTTATCTATGTAGAGGACACATAGAATGAAAATGCCATGTGGCATTAATATTTTACACGTGGAGGGCCACATAAGCCTTTTATTACAGCTGGACCCGCGAATGACTACACTCACTCCGGGTCATTAGCTCAGGGGTGTAATAAAACCCATTTAGCCGAGTTGAGGGGTGTCTTGAAGTCCATCAATAATTTGGGGACTGAAGTTGCAAAACGTGCCAAGTTCGGGGTTGTTTTAGTCGCTTAAGCCTATTTTTTACCCAATACAAGAAGGCATACTTGTTTGTTGCTGAACTACACCATGGTATGATTAACCCCTGATGAACAAGACTAAACCGTGCAGCGTTGTTGTTTTAGGATCATTAGACAATTGCTGCTAAAGAAATGCTGAACTAGAGCTTTACAATACACGTAAACATATATATCTTAAACTCCGTCTCTAGTCAAACTACAATAAAACAGAGTGTTATTTTATTGGAGAAGTATCTTAACTTTTATTTTATGTTAAGTTGTTCGGACTCTTCACTTTCAGTGCCGCACTTGTGTCGACACGACGTGGGTTTGGGTGCGGGTGTGAGATCCTTCACGATCTGGTTAACCAATTTTCGGTACTTTGACCAAAATCGAGAGAGAATTCCGAACAGATTCAATCATTTGTGTGGAATTGAAGAAAATGGCATACCCTGTATATATAAAATTTCTACATGTCACTCTTTTTCCGTTTACCTCTTTCCAGGATTCTCCTCCAGTTTTCCGCATAATAGCTCATAATTTAGGTTTTATAACTCTATTTTTAGATATTTGAATTATCTTTAGCCGAATACCCGCACCCGTATTCATACGTGGATCCATATCCCCGAATCTTAAAATTCAAATCACGAAGATCCGCACCCGTATCGGACACCCGCACCCGATTCCGAGCAACTTAGATTTTATGAACTTACTTATTTCATGTTAAATTATGAAGATACCAAAACTGATATCATCCGGATATAGGTAATTAGATTCGAACATCTCATTACATAGTAAGTTATATGATGTTGTCAAATTGACCTCTTCTATAAATAAAACCGAAATCTATACAGTACTCATTCAGCTTTCTTCCTTGAAAAAAAAACAAAACGGAGTGATGAAGAGGAGAAGAGGTTCATCTGATAACTTTTCTGCACAGATCATTGGCTGCAATGAAAGTATTTTAACCATAATTCTTCTTCATTTGCTTGTGAAGTCTCTACTTACATTGAAGTTGGTATGCAAAAGTTGGTATTCTGTGATCTCAGATCCCTACTTTACACATGCTCATACCTTAAATAGCATAAAAAAAGATCCAAGTTTTCTTTCCCCTTCAGGCTTTTTCATTTCTAACTCATTTGATAATAGTATCAGTCATATTTTCTTTCCCAAAAGAGGAAGGGAACCTTCTCTGCCTTCTCTTTCGTTTCTTTGTAAAGACTTCAAAATTTTACAATCATGTAACGGCCTCTTACTCTGCCGTTTAAGCAGTGGACTCTTTTGTGTTAGCAATCCCACAACTGGAAAATTCAAGATTCTACCATCCGCTAAGGTGGATGGTGAATTTTACTGGATTAGTCCATTTACTGTTGCTTTCGATCCGTTAAGATCGCCTGATTATAGAATTGTTTGTTTCAATAGATTTAAGAAAGAATCAGCTGAATCAACTGGAAGTAATTACTATTTACAGATATTTATTTATTTATCCGAGATGGGTACTTGGAAAGCTGGCACTTGTTTTGAAGCGAGTGTGTGTACAGATATATCAGCAGGAATCTTCTCGAACGGGGCTGTTCATTGGGTTTCACATGAACATTACATCCGTTTCGATATCGATGAGGAAAAGGTGATGCTAATGACACATCAATATGATCTTAGTGCTCATCGAAATTCATGCATACTTGGTGGCCTTTTGACAATGGGGTGGCACTGTCTATCTTGCTCTAAAGAATATCATTTATTGGAATTTTTACGAGATCGACCAGGGCACTTTTAAGTGGACTCCACAAAATAACCATTTTCCTTGTGATCTTTTGAAAGATGTGCTTCATGCAATTGCGAAGAAAGAAGGGACAGAGCAAGCCCGGCGATATGATCTAACAGAGTGTAAGTTCTCTGTAATTGCTATTGTCAAAGGAAAATGGGAAGAGGGCATTGTAGTACTGGTAGCCGTTTTTGGCAGAATTGTTCTTTATAATTGGACACTAAGAAAGGTTAAAATTCTTCTTAACGTGGAATTGCCGGACGATATTTCAGGAGATGTGTGCTGTAATTGTATTAGTGCTCATCGGTACATAGAAACTCTGTCTTCTGTTTGACAGTGTAGCTTCTCCTTTTTTTTTTTTTCTTCCTCTTTTCAAATAGCTATAGTTTGGATGTTAGCATGAAATGTATTAAGAGCCTTAATCCAGAGTTTAGCCAAAGTTCTTGGTTTGCGTACCGGCATTTCTAAGAAGAACATTGTCTTGATCCCTGTTGATTGATTAAACTTAATTTTAGCTCTAAATTTTGTAGACATAATGAAATGATAAAGTACTACTGACTGCTTGTCTTATTTACTTTTTAGTGCGTTTAAAAAAGTATGTCTCTTTCCTTTTTTGATAACTCTTTAATTTCAACTTTCAACATGACATGTTTAAGACCACAAGATTAAAGGGCATTTTGGTACATTCTACATATCTTTAATTTAAGAGCACAAGTTTCAAAAGTCTACTTTACTTTCTTAAACTTTGTGCCAAGTCAAGACCAGATAAACAAACTGAAAATGTGGGAGTACTAATAAAGGGATCCCTCTCGGCTCAATTATTCATTTGGTTGGAGAAACTCTCTCTATCTCTTACATAAATCGACTTCAGTTCGTGAATATAATCTAAGGCAATAGTTATAGAAGTACCAGTCAAGTCAATATTTTGTATGGGAATTTAATGTGGACCCCTACAACTAATTTGTTACCTGTTGATTGTCTGAAATTCTTACTTCATAGAACCTTAAAATTTGTTAGAAACAGAAGCTTACAACCCCCCTACATACACATACAATTTCTCATTTATGGTAGGAATACCAAGCATACCAGATGGTTATACCAAAAAAACGTACTAGACGAGCTTGTGGCACCAAAACCAAGCATAATATAAAATTACCCAGCAAGATAAGTCAACTAGAATTGTATACAAGCTACCAGATTACATAATTAACAAAATCTCTTCTAATTTCCACTTGAAATTCATAAGCATATGCAATTCAGAAAACTATATCACATCTTTGAGTAGAATAATTCAACTTTTATTTGCAAGTCAACATTTAAATTGTCTATGGTAATACTATATTAATGGTGAGTTTGTGCATGTTGGATTTTGTGTACATAGATAAACATGTCTTAAGTCTTGTCGGAAGATTAAACTAACCGAAAGAAGTCCTTGCCCATCGTTCTCAAGTATGGCTTGTTCTCAAGTAAGGCTTGACATTCATCAGATGGAGCATTGCCTGTTTCCTCAGTCCGTTGCAACCTGGCGCGATCCCACATGCGTAAATATTATTGCAGAGTTATGTTAGAAAATTGTCCTCTGTTTTGATATCTTTTTCAGCGGCTAAAAAATAAGATTTGTTTTCCTGTACAGCAGAACATATCGCAGAACATATAAAACTCAGAGCCAAATACCAGTATGGCTTTAGAGACGATCTAAAGCGCAAAAACTGTACACCTTCTGATACTTTGGAGAAAAGAATCTACCCAGACAAAGGATAAGCAATATACGATTTTGTATGAACATTTTCCTAGTGCATTTTCATATTCAGTATTACAACAAACTTTTATCTGATTTGAGTATACTCCTCTTGGAGGAAAAAATAAACAGTCAACATGTATGCATGAATGCGATCATTTGGAACTTGAAGATCAAACCTTATAGAATCCAGAAAAATCTCAAGCAAGTTAAATATGTTGGTACAAACAGTCTAATCAACATTTAGCGTTGAAGGCCAATTGGAACACAACTCCTATAACAGAACTAACCAGCAAACCTTATTTATGACGCAAACCTTATCAACTGTACATAATTCTTCTTTCAGTTTTTTTTTTCTTCACTTCTCGACTTTAGTCGCCAAGCTTATTCTTGAACTAAAAGAGCTAAACAGACATAAGAGTGCAACCAGCAATGGTGAATGAGTACCGGCTATAGCATATCATAAATTGCTATTGTTTCTTTGGCAGAAGTAAAAAGGGAAGGTAATTTGTCTCCTCCTTTTGATTCCCAAACATTTAGTCGATGCAAAACCAATTTGTTAGTGCAAGCACACAAGAAGCCTACATAAAAGACATTAACACATATAAAGAGTGTAGATTATCAGATCATTAGGAAATTGCTGCTCTATATAAAGATTTGTGCTGGGAAGAATAGTCCATCTCTATGACGACATTAACACAATATAGTCATAAAGGAGTGCATATATGTCCAAAAATCAGTTAAGAGAAGATGGACAATGGGTCAAAAGATAGAAATCGAGCATAACAAAGAAACAATTAAGGCATAATACATAGATAGACTCCTTAACTCGGCCTCACCAACTAAACACCCCAACTTTGAAAATGCACATCTAGACATATTAACTTGGTTTAAGTTGGCCCCATTAAACACACTTTTCCGGATGTGCATTCTCAAAGTTGGGTGCTTACAGGGCCAACTTAAACCAAGTTAAAGTATCTAGATGTGCATTTTCAAAGTTATGTGTTTAATTGCCCATTGAGACCGAGTTAAAGTGTCTATATGTGTATTCTGCCAAATATTAAACATAACTAAGACGAAGACACACAACTGCAGGTATCACTTTGGACAATTACAGTAAGCTTCTCACTCGTCTCTTTCTTTAGCTAATGAAAAAACATATCCCAAAAGTCAAAGTTGTATGACAAAGTAAGAGACCATATATGGCGTGGGCATGTTCTATATCATCACTATGTACCCTCTCCAGTGTATCGGCAGCTACTGTCGGGGGTCGTTTGGTAGGATGTATTAGAGAAAGTAGTACATGTATTAGCTATGGTATTATTAATCTCATGTTTAATAGTGTTTTACAACCTATGTATGACTAATACATTTATTAGTTATACACCCTGTTCAATACTATTCTTATACATAGCAAACCATGGTTTTTAGCAATACAAGGGTTATTAATAGATGGATAAGCATAGTTAAAGACAAAATTGCTCTTAGGGGTCGTCTGGTTTGAAGACAAGTTATGCTGGGATTAATTATGTTGGGATTAGTTATACTGAGATAAGTTATTGATTATTTGACTTGTTATATTAAACGTAACATGCATTGCATAATTGCTAAGAAAAAATTGTTTGTTTACAAAAATAACCTTCACCTTATTTAGTAGAAAAAGGGTTTGATGGACCTCAGGGCTATTTTTGTCATTTTCACTATTTTATCCTGGGATTATTATTCTACCCTCTGCCCTGGATAATTTATTCCGGTACTATTTTTAATCCTCGAATAACTCATCCCAGGATTAGTAACCAAACAAGGGATAAGGCGGTACTAAATTTTTATCCCAGAATTATTTTTTCTTATCCATCATACCAAACGACCCCTTAATAAACCAACCAAACAATAGATAAGAAATAATCCAGTATAACTAATTGATACGATCCGGCTTGTGGAAGACACAGATTCAAATAACAAATACGCGGAAATAAAAGATAGAGTAGAAATCAAAGATGAGAAGTGAAGAAATTGGGATGAGAATAGAAAGGATAGGAACAAGACCCAATTAGTAAAGGAATTATAGGCAAACTTAGGTATATGAAACCTAAACCCTCCTAATCGATTCCTACTAACGAACCTATACTATTTGATAATCAACCAAGAGTAATCCAAATGAATCCACAAATGAACAACTCTATTGAAAATCAATGGAAAAGGGTTTCATAGCCATCAATGGAATCCACCATGATTAACTATCACTAATCACTAGATTAGCACTACACTAAACTAATAAACAAACTATCACTCAATTTAGAGTATTCATCTCAATTCAACATCAAAATCTAAGTAATGAAATGAAAGACAAGCTATATATACAAGATAAGTAAAGAAGACTAATAGGCAATTACAATGCTACCCTTAATGAAGTAAGGACCTTGTTTGGCTAGTCTTCAATTCAAGAATTGGCCTTCATTGGCCAAACACACCCCTCCTTGCATAGATGACCCTCTAATCAACCTTGCATGCATGGCCTTCTTGCAAGCATAACCTTCTTTGTACAAATAGCCAACTCCCAATCTTGTCCAAGTTAGCAAGTGTAGCCAATTTGCAGAAATGTCCCTATTTGCACATTTGGCCACTTTGCACATTTGATCCCCCTTTCTAGTAGCTTCTTCTTCAATCAACTCCCAAGCCACCTCCCACACATCATAGGCCTCATTGTAGGGCTTGTATGGGCCTCCAAAGGCCTTCAACTTCATCCTTATCATCCATGCCGCTTGTTGAGCTTGAAGTTCCATATCTAAGCCTTGGATGTAAGTCTTGAAATAAGGTGTGCCAAGTAGGATCATATCACTAATCCCAGCATTACTAATGCACCCTATTCAGTACTATTCTTATACACTCTACCAAACGACCTCTTAGAGCAATATCCTAATGTAGTAGGCACTATTTTCAGTCAGAACATTTATCAAACACTTTATGGGCATCAGTAGTATCCTCTTATGTTTCTCTATAATCAACACCACCTGTGATACCATTCTCTAACTCTGTTTGGATGGTTGTTTCCGGTAGTTCATTAATGTACAGTATGGTATGGTACAATATGGTGTTGTATTGTATTAATGAACACAATATTTGGATAGACTGTATCATTTGTTATGGTTTAATAGCATTTGTATTATTTTGTTTGACTGTATGGTACTGTATAATAACTTGTAAGTTTACTAAAATACCCTTAGCTCTTAATTAGAAATTAGTTTATATATATTAATAAAACTCAGGTAAATAATAAAATAGGAAATTTAAAAAATAAGTAGGTATTGGGTGGAGGTGGTGGAGGGGTGGCGGTGTGAGGTGGGTGGTTGTGGGATGAGGGTGGGGGTAGTTGGTGGTAGGGTGGGGGTGAGTGGTTATAGGGGTAGGGTTGGGTGGTGGTGAGGGATAGTGGGTGGGGGTGGTGGAGGGGTGGGTGGTGTGAGGTGGGTGGTTGTGGGATGAGGGTGGGGGTGAGTTGTTGTGGGGTGGGGTTGGGCGGTGGTGAAGGGTGGTGGGGGTGGATAGTAGATGAGTGGGGTAGTTGGGTGGGGGTGAGTGGTAGGGCGGGAGTGGGGTGGGGGTGAGTGGCAGGGGTAGGTGGGGTGGAGAGTGGGGCAGGGGTGGGGGTGAGTGGTAGGGTGGGGATGGAGTGGGGTGAGGTTGAGTGGTAAGGTGGGGGTGGGGGTGGGGTGGGGTATAATGGAGCAATGAAATACGTAACTACGGAAAAGCCACCAAATCCGTAGTTACAAAAATTGAGAATTTTCATAGTTACTAGTTTTATCGTACGTGCGTTGCACGTGTGTATCGCGTCAATCAATAAAATATTATTTATTAAAGAACGATGTATGTAAAATAACAATGGACGTTAAAATAATATTCTTTTAAATGACAAAAAAAAAAAAAAAAGAAGAATATTATCACATTAAGATAGTAATAATTGGAGGCCCGAACCTTCTTTTGACTATTCACTCCCACAACATGACTAATTTGTTTTTCCTATTTGTCCTATATTTCTTTTGTGATAGTTACATAAGCTTGAGAAAGAATAACAAAAATTTGTGAAGTTATAATTTTTTTTGGAAAGATGAGATACAAGATGTGATATACGTATGCGAATTGAATAAGTTAATTTTGAAAATGTGTAAATTCTAGCAATATTTATCATTATAATAGTCTGCTTGACAAGCTTCTCAAGTCAGCTTATTTTGAAAAGTGTTTTTTTCTTCAAATGCGCTTTATAAAAAAAGTACTTTTGGTGAGAAGCAGTTTGTATTTAGCTAATCAATTTGAAAAGCACTTTTGAGCAGTAATTAGTATTTGCCCAAGCTTTTTTAAAAAATCTTTTTGGAGAAAACTATTTTTTTAGCGTCTGAAAAACTGTATCCGCTACTCCTAAAAAATTCTTATTTTCTCCTAAAAGTTAGACCAAACACATTACTTTTTATAAATACTTTTGACCTTCCAAAAGTTTGGCCAAACGCGCTCTTTTTGAATTTTTTTTTTTTTTTTTTTTTTTTTGTGTGTAGATATTTGAGGTGTTTGACCATTTATTAAAACTACTTTTAAGTAGAAGTAAAAGCAGTTTTTCTAATTATGTTTGTGTAAACATAATTGTTCATGTAAAAAATATGTTGTAGCACATATAATGCAACATTGACTATGCTCTTATTTGGAGAAAAGGCCATAAATAGTCCCTTATCTATAGGAGTAGGTCTAAAATGGTCCCTTAACTATACACTTACCGGTTTATGAGTTTGTACGTTGTTTGTATAAAAAATAGACGGAGACCAAATTTGATAAGTTTTTGGATAGTTAAAGGACTAAAACCGGTAAGTGTATAGTTAAGGGACCATTTTAGACCTACTCCCATAGATAAGGGACTATTTATGGTCTTTTCTCCTCTTATTTGTTATTATTGCAAATGCAAATCACAAACATATATTAAAAATTATTTCCAAGAAACTCCTTTATCTTTAGAGATAAAAATCAAAGTTTGGGGATAAACATGCTTAGAGGAATATTGGCCCATCAATTTCTTCCTGAAAATTTAATTAGCTTGTAAAAATTAGCATACCCTTTTGTTCTACATAAAAAAAACTTGGAATCTTGACAAAATTAAACTCTAATTTTATGTTTATTCCACAGAAAAAAGAATTATTCCCTCAGCATATCATTCAATGCATTCTCAAGGTAGTATATTAAGAAACAATTTCTAGAAACAATAGTATAAAAAGTTCAGTCATCAATATTATCAAAATTTCATGTTAAAGAATTTGAATACTGGCTTCTATTATAAAAGTGTTTTCGATTTAAAATTCTAGAATATTAAAGTATGTAACTAATTGATTAAAGAGTCCTAACCCTAAAATGATATTATTGCTGAATTCTAAATCTATTCTTTCTTTTTCCTAGTCGACGACAATTTTGTTAAAAAGGTTAAGCCTAAAGTGAATTTTAAATGTAAGTAACGAAAGATGAGATACAACGTAAGTCATTACTGTAATAGAATTCTAAATATAAATTGAATCCTAAGCCTAAATAAAGTGAATTGTAACCCTAATTAAACGGTGTATTCAACAAAAAATTGATAATTAACGGCAATGTTTTGCCTTTTCAAAACAATTATAAAGTATCATTAGTGTTTTACAATTAGAATTCTATCCAACATAAAACAGAAAAAGTTATGCCAAAAATAACGGCAAGCTTTTATTGCAGTTTTTTTTAGAGGAAATATATTAGCGTTTATGTATATTAATTTTAGGAAAGTAATAAATGACTATTTTGATTGTAGAGTTTTTTAATGAAGGGCATGTTTTGCAGGTGTAGCCTAGCGCTCATTATGAAATTCGTATAAAAAAATAATAATCTTTTAATATAATGCATAACTTAAAAAGAATTATTTAACTCTTAATAAAAATGAAATCTTACAAAATACGCAAATCCAACTTTATTTCTAACTTCTTACGTGCTCTTTTTTAGACCTACTCCCAAGTATTGCATGCTTAAGCCGAATGGTAAGTATAACCTTGATTTTTGGTAAAAATAGATGGATCATTATTCTTTTATGTAGAGCAGCTTTGGGAAGAGCTATGTATCATTACACTAAAGAAGTAGTACTAAAGAAGAAGCAATTTATGATTTTGTGCATCTTCTTCTTAAAGCATTTTGTGATTATCAGCGGAATATTATTGCTCTCGGGATAAGAGGTTAGTTCCTTCATTTAAACTAATATCTCACATGTTGTTCTCCTTTTATATATTCTTCTATACATAACTCATTCTACTATACAACCACAAATGCAAGTAAAGATTAAATTACACAAAGCTAGAAAATTGATCTTGATTTGTGGTAAAAATAAACGGTTTGTTATTCTCTTATATAGAGAAACTTTAGAAAGACTTATGTATCAGTACAATTAATTTGTATCTGTGTTTGGTATTTTTTTTTCTTCTCTCAATTCTGGTGGAACCAAAATTAAATGATGAGATATATTTGCGTTTATTCTGCAGCGAATTTGAACTGATTCTGCAGCTATTTTAATTGAGATATGATGTAATCCAATAAATCCAAAGGTGTTTTACAAATTCAAAAATATCACCAATTGCTTCACTCTCTTTCTGACTGCTGATCATTTTCTCTTTATTACTGTTGTAGTATATGGCTTTCTAAATCCTTTTTTCTCCAGCTACTTCTTCTTTGAAAGGGTAAAATACCCAAAAGGAATTACAAGCTTTAGGATTATCCCTTTTGATTTTATTAAGACATTTGGAGCTTAAAAAAGTGAAAGCAATTTTAATCTTCTCCCCGTAAGCATTCAGGTAAAAAGATTCTCCATTCACCCTTACATTTTTATATATCCTAATTTATGTTTATTTCATGTTAATGCACTGTCGTATAGTTAATTATTCTATGAAGTTTTCCTTGCCCATTACTTTTAGAAATATTAGTTTCATCTTAAACGATCATCTATCACAATAATTGGTATGTAAAATTTAGTTTACGTTGAATAGATCACTCTGACAAGAGAAGAGAGCTTGGAAACTATTTTACAATAAAACTCATTTCTATTGACATTTTTTTAATCTTTGTTTAATTCTTCTCATCATATTTATGTTGTCTAATAGTTTTAGATGCAAATATTTTTTATCACATTCATCTTATCTGAATTTCCTCTTATTATGAAGTGTTTTGGTCATTCACTGAAATAATGTTGGGTTTTGATATATGGTCTTTCACATGTATTAATTTAAATTGGTATTTTTACATTTAATCTAGAATATGTACACATGTTTTCACAAATAATTTCCCTCAAATAATTTTATACATAATCTTATATTATTAATATTTAATTATATTTTAATTTTTTTTCTATGACCGCACAAAATGCGGTCAAGTACACTAGTAAAATTTAACGTGTGAGATTAAATTCTAAAAACGCAAGAAAATCACATGTAATATTATAAGCAAGTAAATAAGAAGCGAAAATTGAAGTAAAGAAAAAGAGCATGAGTATATATAGGTTTTAATAGTCAGCATCACAAATATAGTATAATTAGAACTCTAATTAACGAAAACCCAAATTTTAAAAAATTATAATACGGTCAACGTCCTATACAAGGTAAATTAATTTAAACCCTAATTTCAGTCTTCTTTAGTAGGGATATTAAACCTTAATTTCAGTCTTCTTTAGTAGGGATATTAAATCTTACTTGTTCTCCAATTAATTCCTTTTTTTCCTTAACCTACGGCAATTTGATTCTTATTAACATACTTGTTCTTCTTTTTCCTTTTTTTTTTTTTACCTCAATGTACGACAGTTTGGTTCCTAGTAACCTATTAATTGTCATTAATTATAATTTATAAGCTAAAATAATCAAATAATAATTTGAGAAAAATAGTAAATGACAATTTTGTCTATTATGTAGTCTTTTAATGAAGGGCAAAATGTTCAATCAACATTTCTAAGGCCCTTCGTGCTTTTAATATAGCATAGATAGATTGGCAAGATGAATTCACCGTCTTATCTTTATGCACGTTTTTTTCATCATATATTATTGTTGTTTTACTTGTCTACTCAGTAAATTTGATTGTTTATATTTTGACTTAAGTAGTAAAAAACATTTTCCCTCATTGCGCATTGTTTGCGTGTTTTCTTTTCTTTGGATTGCTTATTTCTAGTCAAGTTAGAAATGCCTACCATTTGCAATTTTTATACTTGTCAGTATAGTTTTACATGTTGTAGCAGATAAATCAACAATCCAACTTTTCATACAAATTTATTGGATTGATATGACACCTTTCAATTCTCATTAATTCTTGGAACAACTTAAAGATATTTATTATTTATGGAGATAAATTATCACTTTATTTCATCCGCTTAAATTTCCGGCAACTTTTCATCTACAAATATTATTTATGTACATTGAGCCCTTTGCTTCAATTCTTGGCCATCATATGTATTAGATAGACCTTTGTAATATTAGTATGCATTTGCCATGTACTAACATTCACTTCAATAATGCCTCTCACAATTTCTTATCATTCTGATTAATTTACTGTCTCTCACCATATTTTTTATATCCATTTTGATTTCCTTCTGTATCCTTCCTCAATATTTATGTGCGTATACATATATAAGTTGATCTAGTTTTTATTCTACCAAATATATTCGTGATGAATGCATCCTCTTATCTTCTTATATGCACGTTTAATTCATTTTGTATTATTGTTGTTCTACTCACCTACTCAGTAAATTTGATTTTTTGTATTTTGGCTTCAATAGTAATAAACAGTATTATTCCTTTTTCCTATTCTTATGACACAATCAAAGTACTAAATTTGATCAATAATAAAATTTAAGATACATTAAGATGACACAATTTGCTACTCAGGAATAATTTTTTTACCATTGTGCTATTTTCGAGTATGGAGTACCCCCAATGGAACGGTCTGTGTGGACCTATCAACATGAAACGTATGATATCATTAAAAAAGACCTACAAATACTGCAAAATTAATATCTAATTTGAAATTTTCATAGTATATAGCGTATAACATATAATTCACAGTGAAGGCAAAGAAGATACTAATAGAAGTAAATGTATCACTGAGTCCCTAAAAGATCTAAAACATGAATAATAAAAGAAAATTAGATGATCGTGTTTTGATTGGGAGTCAAGATAACAAAGTTACCTTTGATGAGCTCACGTGGAAAACATCATCTTTATGAAGTCTACGATCAATCATAAACCAAGTAATGACCCTTTATTCAAATATTTAGCATCATCTGCTATCAACCATGAGCTTCATATTGAACCATTTTAATAACACCATTCATGTGGCACATATCCATTAAACACTGAAATAATGTATGGTAGTTTTCCACGTAAGGTTCAGTCTTTTTTTTTTTTTTTTTAAAGAAAAATTACCTTTTTAGTTGATAAGTTGGAGAATCCTTCGATTATGTAAATCAGAACAATAGCTGTTACATGAATCCTCGTGAAAGTAAAATTGAGTTGCTAACTTAAATACTTCTTATATTATTAATTGGATTTTAAAATCTTAAGTATTGAAAAAAAAAATTGAGGAAAATAGTCATGACATGAAAAAGTCATTAGTATTCAAAGAATGAAAAACAACATTATAATATTTCTACAAATAAATGAATAACCTTAAACTTACCAAAAATATCTTAGACGGATTGAACTCAAATTTTCTTATAAAAATAACAAATTACAGCTTCAATCTCTAAAACACAAAAAAGAAAACACAGTCAAATAACAAAAAATATATTGTGAAGTATAAATTACAAACTTGATCAGTTCTTGAAATACATCAAAAATACAAAACCAATTGTACGGAGGATTCATGTATAGAAGGTTACAAATAATTAAAAACTTGATTCATTGTTGAACTACATATAATCAATCTGTGAAAGAAAATTTATGCGGAACCTTATGATCTATTGAATATTAAGATATATGTAGTACAACAAATTTTTACAATTAGGACTGAAACATACACCAATAAATAGTGTAAATACAAAGTTAGAAAACATAAAAAGAAATTAAATACTTACTATTAGCAAGGGTGCTACTTTATACTCGGGAAGATGAAGTTTCGGAATAATGTTGGACCTCCAAAAAATTTAAGAATAGATCATGTTAGATTCTCCATAAAGTCAATTAAAAAAAAAAAATTATTAGCTTTGCTACATGATGAATTGCAGAGGATATGAGGTAAAGATTTTATAACCAAGAATAATACTCCTGGAGTAGGAGTCCATGGTGCTCGTCCTAATATATAAGCAAAAAGACTCCTAAACCGAAAAGGATTTTAAAGTACTAAATATATAATAAATAATATTTTGATGAAAATAATAAATGACTCCTAATTAAATAATAATTTGAAGAAAAATAGTAAATTACAATTTTGTCTATTGTAGAGTCTTTTAATGAAGGGCAAAAAGTTCAATCAACATTTCTAAGGCCCTTCACACTTTTAATATAGTATAGATAAACCATGGGATGAACCACGGGTTTACAACACCATATCACATAATTTTAAGAACAATGGAAACAAACATGATTTCATAGAAAACTAACTATACATTAATGAACCACGGGAAACCACCATCCAAACAGGGAGTAAAGCGCGACAAATATAAAAAAAACTAACCAACATACATCACAAAATAGAATCATATCCATAAGGACAAAAAACTTATCTTATCAATATCCAAAAAAATTGAACAATCAACAAGATGTTATACTTACTGGAGATCACATTCGAATTTAATGTCTGAATATACTTGTTCAATAGCTTCAAATATTTCAATTGTGTGATGAAATAAGAGTTCAGTCAAATTATTTTAAAACCTCAATTTCAAACCTTGAGCGATGAGAAAAATGATAATCAGCAAAGACAGAAGAAAAATAATGGGACAAAATAACACGTAGCCGAAATAGTTCTTAACATATGGATAAAGTAATTATTTTAGTCCTTCGTATATACCACGTAACAAAAATAGTCCGTAATGTATGAAAGAAGTGACTATTTTAGTCGTTCTTATATACCACGTAACAGAAATAGTTTGTAATGTATGAAAGAATTGACTATTTTAGTCGTTCATATATACCACATAACTGAAATAGTCCTATGAAATATGTGATGATTTCTTTGTAATTTGATTTTACAGATAAGTCAATGAATTTAGGAGTTGGTCTCCTATGTGGCTTTTGGAACTGCTCGGGCTTGCAATCGGGGTTGGTGTGGACCGGTGGAACTCGGTGGTATGAGAGTAAATATCTCAAAAGGTCGCTCAATGATGATGAATCATGTTACAAATTCATTCAATTTTGTTTAATATCAATAAAATCACTCAACTAGTTTTACTCTTATAAAATGACTTAACCAAATTTATCATCAAGAAAACTGACATGACAAAACAAAATTAATTTTTATGTTATATAGAACTGGGCCCCACAAATAAAACAAAATTAAAGATGACCAATATCTGCAACTAGAGGGTTTATTGCTGGTGTGACAATTGCAAGTCATATTCCATTTGATCCTCTGGCAATGAAACATTATTCCATTTTTACTTCTTGATTCCCCTCTCATTTTTATACAAAAAAAGAAAAAAAAAAATCTTCGAGTTCAATACGTTCTGTCCATTTCACAGATTGAATATCTCCTCTAGTCCTAGTCCCTAATGTATGAAAAAAGTGATCATTTTAGTCTGTTATATATACCACGTAACTGAAATAGTCTCATTTGTATGAAAAAAGTGATCATTTTAGTCATTCATATATACCACTTAACTGAAATAGTCCTTAATGTTTGGAAAGCATGATAATTTCTTTGTAATTTGATCTTGCAGATAAGTCAATGACTTTAGGAGTTAGTTTCCTCGGTGGATTTTGGAGCAACTTGGGCTAGCAATCGAGGTTGGAGTGGACGTGCGGAACTCAAGTTTTTTATAGTGTCAAGTCCGGTGGTATCAAGAGAGAAAACTGAGTTGTCTGTCAAACGTTTGATGTATGATTCAGAGGACAGTAGGAAAATCCGAGCAAATGTTAAGTTGATGGCAGAGATGCTGAAGAGTGCCACTGAAGAAAGGGTTTCCTCTCATTCACATCTCATCGTGTTGATTGAGGAAATTAAGCGTTGTGCTATCAAGAAATCCACTTGAAATTTATGTTACTTTCCTTTTACTTTCTCTTTTTGATTTCACAGACAACGTTATTTCTAGGATTTGGAATGCGGTGATCGTTCAAATCCGTTAGCCATAGAAGTGCCAGACAAGACAATATTTTGTTTAAGAAATTACAGACTTATCTAATCCCATTTCTGTGAAGTTATGTTGATGTTGATTTTGAACCTTTATGCATTAGCACTAATTTAGCTTGTGTACATGCCTTAATACTTGCAGATTAAAAGCCTACATTTTGCCTTGGATATGAAAAGTTCATCCCAAGTTTGGTGCTTACACTAAAATGAACCTTAAAACTTTCTCTAATCAAGTTAGTCATAGTCTTTGAGATATTTTGACTCTTTCTTGGTACGAACAACTAGCTTAAGATAAAATTAGACAGATATATAAAAGTCAACTAGAATTTTTCGCATAAGTTACTGTATTATACATTGCATAAATTGACATAATCTTTACATATTCCATTTGCAGATAATAAGCAAATGCAACTCAGAAAAGAACTATACATATTTGAGTAGAAGATATTGAATATTTTCGGGTTCGGAATGAAAGATTTCTGTTTTACAACTATCATATTGCAATTAGACAAACAACATAGCAAGAAATGAGTTTGTGTTTGTTGGATTCTATGCACAGAGAGTCTAAAATTTTGTCCAGAAGATTTCAAGTAATTGCTGAAAGAAGTCTGTGGTCATCATTCTCAAGTAAAGGCTGTTGTTCTTCCAATGTAGAATTGCCTGTTTCTTCAATCAGTTGCAACCGGACACGGTCCCTATCTTGTGGATATGTGTAATAAAGGAAAGAATAAATGAAGCAACAGATGGCCGTTGGGATGCCTATTGCAGTGTAAAGTGCCTTGGCAAGTGATGCAGCATTTTGTCTATCCGTTTCAACTTCCTGTGAGCCTGTTGATCCCTTTGGGATTGGTTTATAACCGAAAACTCGTTGAGCTAAAATACCAACCACTAATGGAGCAAAGGATGCTATCATGGTCTCAAAAGATCGATCCAGAGCATAAATGCTTGTTCGAGCTCTCTCTGGAACTATCTCAGCAAATATCGGACTACATAACAAGTCAAGGTTGAAATATTTTAGTGAACTCCTCAGGTTAATTTCACAATATGTACAACATTCAATATAATTAGGAGGAAAACGAACGAAAAATATCTGAAGAGACATACTTGTTTGTTGCTGAACCACACCATGTTATGATTAATCCCATGATGAACAAGACTAAACCGTGCAACATAGCTGTTTTAGGATCATTAGGCAATAGCAGCAGCAGAATTGCAGCCAAGGGAATTGCTGAGCTAGTGCTTATCTGAGAGAGTATAATCCTACCTGAATTAGGAAAGTACTTAGCCAATACATCCCCCATGAATCCTCCAAAAAACGAGCCAATCGCAGAAGCAACTTGAAACAATGTCCAGAGGAGTGCTGTTTTCTTGTGAGAGAAGCCAATAAGTTCCAACCACATAGTCGCGAATGACAATGCTGACCAGGGGAATGTCCCAGAAACCCCTTGGGCAATAAGTATTTGAAAGGAGGGCACTTTGATAACTTCTTTTGCTTCTTTTAGCAGTTCACTGACTTCTTCTTGAAATGGTTTCAGTGGAAGTTCATCTTTACCTTTTCCAAAACGGGGATCGTTGGCAAAGAGACAGACTAAGAAACCAACAAGAACACTTACAAGACCAACTAGATGGAAGGAGATTCTCCAGCCAGGGATCCCCATAAATGATGTTTCAGCAATCAGCACAGACAAAATCCCACCAAGGATTGAGCCAAAACTTGAAGTTAGTGATAACCATCCAAATGCTGTACCGCGGTTACTTTCATTAGTTGAGTCAGCAACTAGAGATTGTATTGCTGGTGTGACTATTGCAAGTCCTATCCCGTTCAATCCTCTGGAAATTGCTACCTGTTAAAAAACATCAGGAGGGGCGAAAACAAATAAAAACATTCAGGTGTGCACTGAATATAAGTCGTCAAGTTCACGGGGGGTCCCAACCTATTCTGCCTAAGGAAAATATAGTCCAATTCTGCAATTCCCCATAATTTAGTTATATGCTATCAAAAGTTCAAAATTTCCAACCATACCAGACTGCAAATAGACCAGTTTTTTTCTCGATTCCCCTCTCATTTTTATTTTTCTTTACAAACAAATACTTCTTGAGTTCAACATGTTTTGTTCTTTTCCCTTAAAACCACTTCTCGTGTTCATGTACAAAAAACACTTCTGGACATGCTTAACTTTGACCCTTCTAGCATTTAAAACACCACAAAGAAATGGATGGATGCTTTGCAACCTAAGCAATTCCTGAACTTCTTTACATCAAGGGGATTCAAAAGAGTTTATATTAACAAAAAAAAAATTGTTTTTGTCCTACTTATAAGAAATCCAATTGAACCTATTCATTGGCTGTGGCTCTGCACTGTCTGTCAGTGTACATAAGCTAAATCCACGTATATGTATAAATAATTTATCCAAAATTCGGTTAGATACCTTTTCTAAAAGAGTTAATGATAAAAAACACAGCTAAACTATTGTTTTCTCGTGAGTTTCCTATCGAAACTATCGGGCATGCGAGTTTCCTATCTAAACTATCACCGACTATTTACCAAAACACACCTCAACTATTAGTTAGTTCCGTTTTCCTACCTGAATATTTGAGTTAGGAAAAGGAAATAACTGATAGTTTAGATGTGTTTCAATATAATTCGTGATAGTTTAGGAGGAAACTCGTACATCTGATAGTTCGTATAGAAAATTCACGAAAAAGTGATAGTCCAGATGTGTTTATGACCATTATCTCTTTCTAAAATTTAGAACCCATAAACTCTCTGAATCCGCCTTCCAAAATAACACTACAAGAGATGAGGAGGAAACCTCAGTGAAGGTAGAGGAGATGGCGACAAGGAAAGTAGCAACAGACCATAGGAAAGCACCAAGAGCTATAACATGGGCGCGATTGTGACGAGCAGAAAGATATGCTGCAAGTGGATAACAAAGGCATTGAACTAATGATCTAAATACAGTAAGAGAGCCAAGGCCAGTTGGATCAGTATGTAAATCCATGCCAACTTCTTTATAAACACCAGGTAACAAAGATTCATCAGCTTTCTCCATTATACCAGCAATATTGACAAGCACAAGTGTTAATCTATCTGATTTTAAGTTCTTGAATTTCACCATTATTTCCGGCAGAGTTGGAGGATTACAGATTGTGAAGGGATATGTTTGACTAATAAGTTTTACTTTCTTCATTTGAAAGCTAACGTTAGCATTATATATGAGGAACTCGAGAAAAAATTTATTATCCCTGATATTTAACAAGATATGACATAGTATGTTAGGAAGTCAAATCTCTATATAATAAGTTGCTTGTCCGGATATTTTTTTTTTGTTATCGATAACATATCATATAACATGACATGAAAAATCAGTTTAAAAAAAAATTTGATTGTTGTAGTGAAATATTGATATCGAGGATATGATTGATATAGCGAGATCTGACTGTAAATATTTATTACTTAGTACTTACTCCGTCTCAATTTATGTGATATAGTTTGACTGGGCACGAAGTTTAAGAAATAAAGGAAGACTTTGAATCTTGTGGTCTAAAATAAGCCAATAATATTTGTGTAGTTATAGATGTGATATAATTTGACTGGGCACGAAGTTTAAGAAATAAAAGAAGACTTTGAATCTTGTGGTCTAAAATAAGTCAATAATATTTGTGTAGTTATAGATCATTTCGTTAAGCGTGAAAGGTAAAGTTTAAAGTTAAATAATTACCAAATAAGTAAATATATGATATTTGGCAAAAAATTATTTTAATTGTCTTTTGAGTATTATTTTATTAATCCGTGTTTAATATTATATTTTATTATATAGGAATAAAGGCGTGAAATTGAAGAAATTTTTAGCAAAATTAAATAAGAAGTGTCGAAATTGAAACAGAGGAAAATATTAAAGTATGTGACATGACACAGACATTGAGGTCTTTGGCAGTTGGCAGCACATGATATTTGGAGATGAAGACTTTAGTATAATTAATTTTAACTGGTGAAGGCAGTCTCACATGATAACAAAATATGCACAATTCAGTGGGAGTACAGCAAGGACCCGTGTACGAAGGACTTCAAGTTACACCTTAGCTTGTGCGACGCAAGGATTATTCTTTTGCCAACTTTGGACCAGTTTCTCTATTTGAGAGTTGGGATGGGACTAAAAAACTTCCCAATTTGTTTCGGACTAGGTTATCTTTTAGATTTTTTTCTTACACCTATAAAAAGTTCATAAGTTAGGATTTTTACATAATTTTGGATGACTTGAAATCTTTAGTTCAGAATTTTAGACCTAGAGAGAGCTTAGAGCCGCCGTGAAGACCGTAGTTACAGGGTTTTATCTTCTCTTCTCTGTAATACTTGTTTTTATGTTTTTATTCCGACGATTTGTTATTTTTCTTCTATGTCTTTGTGGAGCTAAATTCTTTAATTCTAGGGTTTTGACACAAACATGAAATTTGACGTTTGATTATCGTTTCTATTTATTAAATTTCTATATTTTTGGGTTGCTTATTTATTCTTGTGCTTAATTGTTTAATTACTTGATCACTAATTTGACACTATCTGTGGCGTGTGAATTGAACTAGGGATAGGGAATTTGCATGCGTAATAAGAATAAATAGAGCTTGTTCGATATAATCGTTTAGCTAATGAGGATAGGAAAATAGCCTTTAGCCTTGCTTAGTTGAATACGGAGAAGTAAATGTGTTCTTGTTACCTCTGGCGATCATAGGAATATAGGCGTTATAGTAGCATCTACAGGCTTGTGAGCAATTCGGAAGATACTCATAAAATTAACATCAACCTGTCAACTAGTAACCCATAGGTAGAACGATTTGAAGACTCAACTGGATTGTTAGTGGTCATAGCCCTAGATCTATCTCTTCTCCGATAAAAATCCACTCTTTCTTGGTTGAAGTTCATTATTTACTTTCTTTTATTTTTATTTAGTTTATAAATATAAATTTGGATTTTATTTCTTGTTTAGATAATTAGCATTAGTTTAATTTAGTTGGTGGTTAATCATAAGTCTCTGTGGGTACGATATCTGGACTTTAAGCAACAATGTATCATTCTTTTGAGACAGACTAAAAAGAAAAGTGTATCACATAAATTGAGACAGATGAGTATTTATTATTAATATCAAAAGCTTGAAAATGCACGCAAAAATCTTTTCAAAATTTGAATTAAAAGTGTCTTATAAGAACATTTTACCATGTGTTCAATCAGAATATGTTGTAATTCAAATGTCTATATAAAATTTACTACCATGTTTAAAGAACTATTGATAAAATGGGTGGTTTACAAGAATGACCTTGGACGTAGGAGGTCTTAAACTTTTTAGCCCCCTTGCCCCATGAGCATTACTTTTAACTTTTGACTTTGAAGGATTGTCGATGAAGTAAGGAGAATTAAAAGTTTAAAATCACTATTTCTTCCGTTTCATAATAAGTAGTGTTTTTAGCTTTGACATACCTTTTAAGAAAACTATTCACTCCTAGAAAGTAATGTGTATTTTTACTAACTTACTCTTAATAAATGCCTCAAAAAAGAACTAACCCTTTAGTAGTTTCTTGGTTATGTATAACTCCCGTTAGTTAAAGAAGCCTAAATTGAAATAACAAAATTAATGTCTTCTTGATTATATGAAATATCGTTTATTTTAAAATAAAATGAAAAGGTAAAAACATCATTCATTTTCAAAGGAATTGAACAATTTCTAAGACCACTGGCTGTAATTTCCTCTGAGAAAGTCTTTACTTACAAAAAGAAAAGAAAAAAAATTCCTGTGGTAAAACTATGACACTTAATATTCAATGCCCAAATCTGACTGAAATTAATATTCCATAATATTCCATGGATATATGGGACCAAATCAAGTTCCAGAAAACGTTGAATATTAGACGATATGGATACATAAGGGACCCAACCAGTTGACCTAAAAGATTTTAGGTAGTTTTCAAATGGATTTTTTTTTTTTCTGTTTTGTTTTCTGTCGCATTATTGGGATCGTTTTCTTGAGAAAATTACACTAGTATCAATTGGGGTACCAATGCTACCAAATTTAGCCCATATTTAATTTTTTTGTTCACAATAGCCCATCTTCAGTTTAAACAAAAATTACTTGTCAAAAAATTACCCATTCCCCTCTTCCTCCCCCTCTCTCTTCACTGCCTCCTTCTTTCTTTCTTTTTTTTTTTTTTTTTTTTTTTTTTTTTTTTGGAGTTCACCACTGCCTCCTTCTTTTTTTTTTTTTTGTTATTTCACTGAGCACATCGTTGTTGTTGTTATGTTAATTTTTTTTGTTTTTTTTAGTTTTTTATAAATTTTTTTTTAATTTCCCGTCTCCCTCTGTCACGCCGGATCTTTAATTTTTTTTCAATTTCCCCTCTCCCTCTGTCACGCCGGATCTTTGATGTTTGAACAGTTGGTTCTAGTGGTGGTGTAGGAGGTCGCTGGAGAACGGAACTCCGGCGATGACTGTATATTGGTGTATATGATTGTATATAAGTGTATAATATTATATGTCGGTGTATATGGGTGTATACGCCGGAGAACGGAACTCCGGCTATGACTATATGTGGGTGTATATGAGTGTATAATATTGTATATGGGTGTATATGGATATATGAGTTATAATATTAAATATGGGTGTATTATATTGTATAATATTGTATATGATTGCATATGGATGTATATGGATATATGAGTTATAATTTCGTATAACATTGTATATGGGTGTATAACATTATATATGAATGTATATGGGTGTATAATATTGCATAGGGGTGTATTGGGGTCTATGTGGATATAAGGGTTATAATATTGTATATGGGTGTATAATATTTGTATATAGGTGTATATGAATGTATATGTTGTATAATATTGTATATGAGTGTATATGGGTGTATATGGGTATATGAATTATAATACTCAATTAAAAAAAAAGGCAATTTCGAACTCCAATAAAAAAAAAAATGAAAAAGAAGGAGTCTGTGGAGAGAGAGGGGAGAAGGGGGGAGTTTTGGATTAGAACTTTGCAATGTAAGTTTTGAGCTATTTTTTTATAATATAAGTGACCCAATCATATATTTATGAAATCCCCCCTCCTTTTTTTTTAGGAGTAGTAATATTTTATTTTTCTAGCTTTATAAGGAAGCAAAGAAGAATTAGTGAAGATTTAGCGTTTGCGTGACGGCAATACAGTAAGGACCAATTGTGTGTGTGTAAGCAAGATCTTTATTTTTGAAAAAATAGAAGTAGATTTGTGTCAGCAACTAGACAGTAGGCTTATAGAGTTAGATTTTGTCCTTTGTATTTTTTTTCAAGTATTAAATCATACTGCAACTTTTTACCAACGTTGTTATGAGAAAATTTAGCAACAGTGGGTTCAACATTGAATTGAGTCAATATGTGGATTCTTACAAATAATTTAGTATTTAATAATAGTAATTTTCACATTTATTTTTATACTTTATGTCAAAAGCGTTGGTTAGTTAAACCCGTTACATCTACTTTATATCCACCTCTGCTACTATATATATATATATATATATATATATATATATATATATAATAGTTAAGTAAGGCCCGTCCTAAGCTCGGGTTCAAACTCATGATATAAAAATAGTACAGGAAAGAACGCGCGTGCCCTCCCAAACCGAAATAATTACCCTCCCATACCCCATTACTTTCGTACCCCCAGAAAAAATCAAAACTATTTATCCTAGATGCCCGCAAAATTATGATACTAACATGGTATATAAATATACTGAGATGTTATCATGAAAAACTGTTTCAGTCCCTCTCTTAGTCTTCCATGATACCATCATCATATATAAATATATTGAGATGGTATTATGCATGATCATGTTCATTTATTCAAAAAGACACATTTTTCTCGCAAAAAACTCTATGATACTATTGTCTTATATACATATACTGTGATGGTATCATGGATGACTGCTTCAGCCCTTCAATGAGACACTCCTAAGGATCATGATACCATTGTGGTATATAAATATATTGAGATGGTATCATAGAGGGTTGTTTCAGTCCTTCTCTTAGTCCTCCATAATTTCACCATGATATATAAATATACTGCGATGGTATCATGGAAGAAGGGGTTTGGGCGAGGGGTATGTCGGGTAAATATTTTCGGCCGGCTGGGGTAGAAGCAAAATTACTTTAGGAGGGGCATGGGGCGGGTAAATATTTTATACTTTAGGGGTGTTTGGTGTTGTTTTCCCAAAATAGTATTCACTCCAATTTTCTACACGATATTTTTAATACCACAAGATTAAAGAGCATTTGGTTACATACTGCATATCTTTAGCTTAAGACAAGATTTCAAAAGTCTTCTTAAACTTTATGTCAATTCAAAACCAGACAGACAAATTAAACAGAGGAAATAATATTTTAATAAAGGAAGTATAATCTGTATCATATCTTTTTCCCGCATAATTAATATAATTTAGTGGCATGTTAAACATGTATTGCTGAGAAGTCTTCATAATTATTAAACAAAAAAAAAATATGAGGAAGGAAGTTTGGCAGGAGAATTATCAAATACAAAAGAGATATAAGTGACTTGACATTTTGTAAAGCAACATGATCTAAATTTTATAAAATTATTACAACTCGATGAAAATCGCAAACTGGAAAATATTGACATATTTATGAATTTGTGAGTATATGGTTTCTTTATTTATAAATAGAAATAGATTTTTTATATTTATTAAATTTTTATTTCATGCTGCAAGATTTTGTCTTACTTAAATGTGGTGATTTAAGCTTACTTTTAGACGAAATTAAGGAAAAAAATAAATTCATTATATGAACCTCAAGAATCAATTTAGTTCTTCATGTTTATGCTTAAAAATATTAATCCTCACTTAAAAGTGTAATTTATACTCCAACCGTCCCAATTTAAGTATCTTACTTTCCTTTTTGGTTAGTCTAAAAGAGTGTCTATTTTTATATTTAGCAAATTGACAATTCAAACATCTTACATGACAAGTTTATAACAACAAGATTGAAATGATATAATTATAATTTAGTACATTATACACATCTTTAATTTAGGACCACAAAATTCAAAAATCTCTTTATTTCTTATACTCCGTGCCTAGTCAAATTAAGAGACTTAAATTGAGACGGAGAGAATAGTACTTTTTGTATAGTTTTTAAATATCTTAATTTTAATTGAAATTATTAAGTTGATATTTAATTTAGCTTAAAAGTTTAGTCAAATTAATTCTTGGTGAAAAGTTCACATAAATTGAAATGAAGAGAGAGTAATTAGTAAGATCTAATAAATACTTTCATTAGAAATGAAAATGTGGCTCCACAATTACCTAAAATTTATCAAAATGTATAATGACAAATAGTGTAAATGGTAATCTAATGCTCGATTTATATGATATGATGTTTTTAGCTAGGACACACCCCTTAAAATTTTACTTACGCTTAGAGTAGGAAGCGTTTTCACTAAATTATCCTTAATTAAAAAGTATCAACAACCACAACAACAACAACAACAACAAGCCAAGTGAATTATTAAATAGTATTAATTTAATATAATTCATTTATTATGTAAAAAATCATTTATTTAAATAAGGATAAATTTGAAAGAAGAAAAAATAGCTATTTTAATTTCTTCTTAATTATGTAAAACTATTTATTTTGAACTAATATAAAAAACAAAATACCATACAATATAAATTAGAGGGAGTAAGGGGCTAAAAGATTCACAAAAAGTTGCAGGGCCCCACCCCACGTGAAATACATTGAATAAAAGGAATTGAGTGTTAAAAGTGAGATAGGCCAAGAAAGTGCACTAGCAGTTACTTGTAATCATCAACCAATCACAATTCTTAAATTTGAAATGCGAGGACGACAAAACTTGCACATTCCCTCTTATATATAATAGTAATATATCACATGATACTAAAAGTGGGAAGTCCATAATTACAAGTTAGTTTACGAAAATACCCTTTAAAAGCTAAATGACCATATTATCCTTATTTGAAAATAATATTACTACAAGTTTTTGGTAGTAAAAACACAACTTCTCGGCTGAATGATTACAAATACGGATGAATATATTAAATGGTGGTGTCTTATCAAATGATACTATAAGCTTTATACAGATGGAGCATGCCAACGGAACCCAGGGGTAAGAGGAATATGAGGAGTATTTAGGGATAGGAGTGGTAATTTGATTTTGGGTTACATGAACGAGCTCCCACATACCACTAATAATCTTCCTGAACTAACAGCTATTATGCAGGGACTCATAATAGCTCTGGAACACAATCTAAAGCATTTAGAGATCAACACCGATTCAACTGAGGTAATCAAAATGATTAATGAAGGACATTTGCCTTATAACTCTATAATTTCTTATTGCAGATACTTGATAAGAGAGCTGGGACATCCGGTGCTAAAGCATTGCTATCGACAACAGAACAAGGTTGCAGACCTGTTGGCTAAGGGGGAGGAAGGCAATAACTTTTTGAAGGAATGAAAATCATGGTAGTTCCGCCAATGTTTGTTAGAAGTGTTTTTTGGCCAGACAGGGTGGGAACTATTTATAATTGTAATGTGTTGTTTTGTAATACCCATAAGGGTGCAAATTCTAGACAATCTAATGGCTCCAATGCCATTAACTATAATGTAGTTTCTGTACATATAAGCTAATTTATCAGTAATGGCAACAACAACAACATACCCAGTTGAATCCCACAGTGTGGGGTCTGGGGAGGGTTAAGTGTACGCAGATCTTACCCCCACCTTGGAAGGTAGGGAGGCTGTTTTCGAAAGACTCTCGGCTCAAAAGAAAACAAGAAAAAAGAGTCAGATACAAACAATCAAATCAAAGCAATGCGAAAGTGAGAAATAACAAGAGCAAAGAAGTCATGATAAAATAGCATGGAAAGATAAGATCTAACACATAAAAGCAGGAATTAAAGGGCAATAAGCAGTAGAGCAAAACTACGCCTACTAGTGCGAAAGAAAGCGAGACTACCTACTAGCCTTCTAGCCTAATCTGAGTCCTCCACATCCTCCTATCTAAGGTCATGTCCTTGGTAATCTGAAACTGCGCCATGTCCTATCTAATCACCTCTCCCCAATATTTCTTTGGCCTACCTTTACCTCTCCTAAAACCGTCCATAGCCAACCTCTCACACCTTTGCACTGGGACATCTATGTCTCTCCTCTTCACATGCCTAAACCATCTCTGCCTCGCTTCCAGCATCTTTTCCTCCACCGATGCCACTCCCACCTTGTCCCGGATGTCCTCATTCCTGAACCTATCTCTTCTAATGTGCCCACACATCCACCGCAGCATTCTCATTTCCGCAACTTTCATTTTCTGCACATGAGAGTTCTTGACTAGCCAATATTCTGCCCCGTATAACAGAGTCGGTCTAACCATCACTTTGTAGAACTTTCCCTTAAGTTTTGGTGGCACTTTCTTGTCACACAGCACTCCGGAAGCGAGCCTCTATTTCAACCATCTTGCACTAATACGATGTGCGACATTATCATCAATATCCCCATTTCCTTGTAAAATAGACCCAAGATACTTGAAACTTCATTTCTTTTGGATGACGTGGGTACCAAGCTTCACTTCCATGTCAGCCTCCTGAGGTATGCCACTGAACCTACACTCCAAGTACTCTGTCTTGGTCCTACTTAACTTGAATCCTTTAGACTCTAACATCTGTCTTCAATCCTCTAGCTTAAAGTTAATTCCACTACGAATCTTATCAATCAAGACTATATCATCTGCGAACAGCATACACCATGGCACCTCACTTTGAATTTGTCGCGTCAATCCATCCATCACGAAGGCAAATAAAAATAGGCTAAGAGATAATCCTTAATGCAAACCCATCAGAATTGGGAAGTGCTCTGAGTCTCATCTATAGTCCTTAACCTGGTCTTGGCTCCATCATACATGTCCTTGATCGCTCTAATGTACGCCACAGGTACACCTTTAACCTCCAAGCATCTCCACAGAACCTCTCTTGACACTTTATCGTAAGCTTTCTCTAGGTCGATTAATACCATGTGCAAGTTCCTCTTCTGCTCCCTATACTGCTCCACCAATCTCCTGACAATATGAATGGCTTTAGTAGTAGAACACCCCGGCATGAATTCGAACTGGTTCTCTGAGACAGACGCGCCTCTCCTCACCCTCATCTCTACCACCCTTTCCTACACTTTCATAGTGTGGCTTAACAACTTGGTACCTCTATAGTTGTTACAGCGTTGAATGTCGCCCTTGTTCTTGTACAAATGAATCATTGTACTCCACCTTAATTTTTTGGGCATCTTCGCCGTCTTGAAAATGACATTAAACAACCTAGTCAGCCATTCCATGTCTGCCCTGCCTGCACTCTTCCAAAATTCTCCATGAATCTCATCAGGTCTGATCACTCTTCCCCTGCACATCCTATGAACAACACCCTTAACCTCATCGACCCTTATACCCCTACAATATCCACAATCACGTTGCCTCTCAGAGTACTTCAAATCTCCCAACACAATGTCCATTTAACAAAATAAATAAATTATATAGATACAATGAATGTTAAAATATGGGGTCTTATTAAATGATACTCCCTCCATTTCATAATAAGTGGTTTTTTAGGCTCATGTACACCCTTAAGAAATTAGTCACTCCTAGAAGCTAGGAGTGCTTTTACTAACTTACCCCTTGTTGACACCCAATTTTGTCCTGTCTTCCCCAAAATATTTATTTACGCTTCTGATATTTTGGCAACTTTAAAGTAATTATTTATATTTTACTATAATTATCAGCCTCTTATTAATACCGGTGTTTTCATTCGCTAGCAGTTATTTTTTTTTTACTGCTACCATTATTATTATTATTATTATTAATATTATTATTATTATCGTTGTTATTTTATTATTACCGGTATTATGATAATCCGCATTTTTATCATTTCAGCATTTTTATCATCTTAGGCACGCGCATCGCATTTATTTTATGCAATTTAATAATAGCGTTTATGTACTGTTGAACCTTTAAAATATTATCGCACGGCTATTTACGACGTCATATAATTTTATCTTTTATTTTTATCTAAGCATTAATAATTACGTATTTTTATATTAGGTGATATTTTAGCACACGTTAGTATATAGTTTATTAAAATAGGTCTTTTATTTGAATTTAGAAGCCAAATTGGGTCTTTCATCAGCCAAATTATTAGTCCAAATTCGAACCCAATTAACCACCAATATTTTTGGACCAGCCCAACTCGCCAGCCCACTACTTATTTTAAAACAACCAGCCCAATGCCCGTCATCTGACCCGACCAGCCCCGGACCCGACCCGATTCGCTTAAACAGAAATGAAACCACTAGGGTTTCTATTCCCTTCAGCGCCGCACCCCCCCCCCCCCCCCCCTTTTTCTCTCCCTTCTCTCTCTTCTTCCTCTCTCTTCCTCTTCAACGAAAATAGCAAAATCTCTGTCACGTTTCACCTCCCCAGGCCGTGCATGGCCATATCGGAAAGGGCAATTAATGTTTGTACTCCCCCCGTCAGTGTTCGACTAGTTGCAAATCGTCGTCTTCCTCTGTTGACTGTCGTCGATCTGAAATACTTTTAATGGACTTCGTCTGTTTGTGAAGTAAAAAACCTTTTCTCATTAGTTTTTCTTATTTCCGGGTACCAATTTTTAATGGTTTTGTCTAGTTCCTTCCTTTTTCTGATCTTGAGTAGGTCAAAATACCTGCAGATTTGAACGTTTTGATTTGAAAAACCCCGCCCAAATTTGAAACCCGGGAGAAACCCTAGAGGCCCTCCTATAAATAATCTCTTTGGGAGGTCAATTAGTTCAGTTTTTCGGATCGGAAAAATCCCCCTAAAAAAATTAGAAGGCCTTTTTTTAGTCGTGAAATTCCTTAAGAATTAATTCTATATTCTTCAGCCGCAAAACCCCCCTACAAAAACAGAGAGTTTTTGAGTCGCCTTGAACCCCCTAAAAATATTAGCCCACTGTTTTTCTTAATATTCCAAGTGTCGATTCATTTTTACTTCTCATTTTTTTGCTCCTGTTACTGTTTCGCATTCGAGTCTACGCAAACTCGGGGATTTTGTGGTGTTTCGAGCGTGAATCGAAGGCCCCGCACCCTGTTCGCTGCACTTGAAAAAGGTCGGTAATCTTCCTCCTTCATTTCTCAGTTCCGTTTTCAATGTAATTTTTAGTGGTCTGGTTTTCTTTTAGTTCATAGTTTTGCTTCTATTTTAGATTTATTTATAAGTAGGTCTCCCTTCCCTTTTAATTTCCTTTGTTCTGTGTTTATTGTATTTTATTTTAGTCTTTGCTTCTATCGTATGGTTATTTCCAGTTCCTTTTTAATTTTTTTTCCAGCTCTGTTTTCGCTTTCCTAGAATATGCTGTTAGTTTAAAAAATATGGTAGTGTTTTTTGTGTTTAGAGTTTAGTTTTTCTCTGTAAATGTAAAACGTATGCAAAAAAAGAAGAAGTTATTTTTAGTTATATGCTATAACATGATAGAAATTTGGTGATGATTCCTGATCCCTTTAGTGTGCACTTTCAGTTGTTATTTTTCCATTGTTGCCTCTTTGTCCGCTGTTGTTGACACTAATAGTAGTCTCCTCGGGATTTCTTTGATGAAAATATCTTCTTTACAATAGATAATGTCTCTTTAGTAATAAAATCTGGTTCTGAATCAAGTTGGTGGAACTGTTGTGTGTTCATGTATAAAAAAAAAAAAAAGAGCTTGCGTGTCTTCTCTCTTAGCCCATTTAAATCTGGATGTGGAGCATTCATAGGCATAATGTTGTATGCTATGAGAAGTCAGGCTTAGTTTCTTTCTTTTTATTTAAGAAAAAAAAATGCCCTTTTGGTTTAATTAAAATGTATAAAAGATTTAATTCAACTATGATTAAGCTTAGTGCTTGACTTAGTTGAATTTATCTGCTGTCTGAATATGCCTTTTGGCAAAAGCCTTAAAATTTCTTTTCGGAACCAATGTAGAAATAATCTCTTTTGTAAACATGTTAAAAGCTACAGTAAGAGGGAATTGCTAGGCATGATTGAGTTTCATATTTTAAAAACTAACTCCGCTTTGGAAGTCTTATATTTAAGGAATTGTGTTCACTTTGGTTGATTTGTTAAAGATATGATTTAGTTAAAAAATCAATTTTTTGATGAGGTTAGAGTAAAATGAAATGTCAGGTGTGTCCATTAAGCTCTTGACTTAAATGATTTGTCACTCTTTCTTTTAAGAATTAAGTATGCCATGTAGTAAAATATGATAAGCACAACCTCTAAACTTCACCTCTCTGTCCTATTATTTTCTTAATTCCTCAAATAATAGTTTATTTGCTGTGTTTTGGCTCAAATAGATTAGCATGGTAATTTCAATATGATGACTTGTTAACTATAAACCTAAAGAGACCACTTTATACTTTAGATGGAAACTAGCATATGAGTTGGTTCATGTTCTTATGCAATGAAGCTAGCTGGACCCATAGCCTATTTTACTTAGGATTTTGTTTCTTTGTCACTTTAGTTTCCCAATGAAGTAATGCATCTCCATGTTGCCTCTCTGATTATATCATTAAAGATAGGAGTTATGTTAAGATATTGTTATTGCTTGTGTAGAGTATTACGTCAAAGTGTGCCATTATATATGTGCGTATACTTGGGAGTACTGATATTGAACTGATGTGAAACCCTTCTGTTGACATCCGATTTTGTCCCGCCTCTCCTCCGAAATACCTATTTGCGCTTCTAATATTTTAGGAAAATAATAATAATAAAAAATAATATATATTATTTTACTATAATTACTAGCCTCTTATCAATAACGACGTTTCATTATTCTATTACAGTTACTAGCCATTATTATTATTATTATTATTATTATTATTATTATTATTATTATTATTATGTTACCAATATTATTATAATTCACAATTTTTATCATTTCGGTATTTTACCAGCTTACGCACACGCATCACATTTATCGTTGCATAATTAAATAATAGTGTTTATTTACTGTGGATTTTCAAAATATTATTGCACGGCTATTACAACGCCATTTTTTATCTGAGCACTAATAATTGCATATTTTATATTAAGTAATATTTTAACACAAGTTATTTAAATAGGTCTTTTATTTAAATGTAGTAGCCCAATCAACTCATATTATTTTCGGATCAATTCACAATACCAGTCTACATTTTAATTTACCAGCCCAACTTAATTCACCCCAGCCCAAATAATTAACCAACACTTCAGACCAGCCCATTCATTTAATACCAGTCCAATAATGACCAGCCCACATTTTTCAGATCAGCCCACAACCCAAATCCTACCCAGTCCAAAAATGGACCCGACCCGTTTCTTAATTAAAGAAAAACAGGTAGGGTTCCCTCCCCTTTCATATTTTCCTCCTTCAGCCGCCCCCTCCCCTTTTCTCTCTCTCTTCGCTCTCTCCTCTCTCTTCACCCCACCACCGCCGCTCCTCTTCCCTTTTCCCCACCACGCCGTTCCCTTTCCCCCACTCCATTCTCTTCTTCATCATCATCTCCTCACCCCCACACACGCTCCCCCGCTCCACTTCCTTTTCCCCCGCTCCACTCTCCTTTTTCTTCAACTCAAAAGAGCCAAAACCCTATAAATGGTGGCGCGTTGAATCATTGAAGGACAGGTTTTAGAACCCCAAGAACCTAGGGCTGTCTCGATTCATGAAGTTCCCCAATGATAAGTTGTTTTAGCCGTGGAAATCCCCTAGAAACGGGGGTTCGAAGTCGGAGAAACCCCCCCCCCCCCCCCTCCAAAAACCGCCTTGCAAAAACGAGTTCTGGAACCTGAGGATTCCTGAAAAATCAGATCGAAAAAAAAGGAACGAAATCTTTTCGAAGGAGTTTTTGAGAAAAACCCAAAAATCCAAACAAAATAATTTTAGCAGTCGCAATACAGTTCAAATATCGATTTAAAAAAAAATATTACATGTTTTTCATTCTTTTTTTTTCGCTGCTTCGAATCCGAGTGGATATTAACCCGGAGAATTTGAAGTGTTCGAGGGTAAATTGGAAACCCCACATTCAGTTCGCTGCACACAAAAAAGGTAAATCTTGATGCGTCTCTTATGTTCGGTCTTTAGTTTTGCTCTGGTTAATTAATTATGTAGTTTTCTATCGCCGGATTGTTTGTTTGATATTTGGTGGCAGTTGGTAGATTACAATTAGTCTTAATGGGTCTGTTTTAGGTTTAATTATTGGGGTTGAGTTGTTGGCTGTTGATGATTGTGTGGTTTAAACTGGTTGATTTGTCCCGAGTATGCTCCGTTTATGATTTGGTCAGTTTCATACGGTACCAGGTAGTATAAGATGACTAGGTGAAGCACGTGATTAGTTCTGGATTTTTACTTTAAATGTATGGCAGCTTAGCTCTGTCTGCTCTCAGTTGAGTATGGTTTAGGTGTTAATATGGTTGATTTTAGCTGAAAATGCCTTGGGAGTTATTTGGCTTAATCTGCTTATGTGGACCACGCACTGTATAATAATTATTGTTCTGATTATGTTACGATCCACATGCTGTTTCGTTAGAGTTGATTAGGTTGATGCTATATGATATAACTGATGGCATTTGTTTGTCTCCGTTAGATTAGTTGATCCTCTGTTAGTGAATTTGTAGGCCAACATAGTGTCAACTTACTACTGTTCAGATCATTAGTTCAACCTTCATTGTGTCTTAGCTCAGTTTAGACCATGTTTGGATACTATCGTTTGTTTGTTTAGTTTATGTCCCTATGATGCCCGGGTAGCCAAAATATGAGTGATGTTGGTATGGTGGTTGACCTGTATGTACTCATGCTTGTTCAAGCATAATTAGTTGTTGTTAAATCAATGTATAGTTTTGATTAGATTAGTGCATCCAGCCATTCTGTATTATATGATGGACTGATGGCAGCAATACAACTCATAGGTTATGTTCCTTTTTTCAGAAAGGTTAAAACATCAAGAGCACAATTTTAGTATTTTTAAACATGTAGAAACGACCTGATAAAGCTGGCAAAGTGTTCCTTATTTGCTGAATGTAATATGCATACTCTATGATTACCCCTTAGGACCTATATTCAGTTTCTCTTTAGTTTTTTTTCTTAAAAAATGCTCTGACATTTTTATGATTGCTTTTAGTCTAAAAATGCTTTAATTTGAGTTTCCAAGGATACTGATCAAGTTTTGGTCCATCCTCTATAAAGAATTGATCAACCTATTTTTATACTAAAATAAATACATTTCGAATCATGTAGCTCTCTCTGTTTGACTTGGCATTATTACCAAACTGCCTGTTTGTCTGCAGCATTGCATCTCCCTTTGGACATCTCTGTTGATCATAAACACCAAACCTTATCAGTGTCCTGTTTTATTCCTCAAACTTTGCACTGCTTTGAGAGATAAGAATATAGTATGATAATTGAATTTGAGTTTGACTGGTTTGTATTGTTCTTTTAAATGCTCTATGTCCAATTATAGAATGATATACTCAGATATACCTGAAGTATACAGTCTCGTGGTGCCCTTCGGGTATAATGGGACTTGTATATTCAAGGTATACCGAGGTATACTATTTCTAGGAATGCTGATCCAAATTCTTTGCGTGACCTTACATGCTTCGATTTAGTTTGAAGTATATATTTTCCTCTCCCTTGTCTGTTGAAGTTTGGGGAAATTCCTTAAGACATTGAGGCATAACCAAACGACGGACAGGCCTTTATTAGTTTGGAAAGAAGCAGAGATCGATAAGATATTGCCCTGGTCATTACATGTATTCGCTCATGCTCAGTTTGTGCCTTTGCTGTCCATCTTTCTTAAGATTATTGGTTGTTAAACATGTGAAAGTCGGGTAATGAAATAAAAATCCAGTAGAGGATCATGGATGTTTAGTGCATTTTAAAAAAAAAATACTTCAAAACGCGAGCTGAAATCTGTGCGATTATGTATACATGGTGTTTAGTCAAATATACATAGTATATATACAAGACGTTGATTCACTTGCTTGAAATTTATATTATATATGGCCTTATGTATTGATTATACACTAATCCTTTTCTTTCGTTTTATGCATAATCATCGTATACGAGTCCGAGGGACTCGTTTTCCTCCGCATTTGGTTGGGCTAAAAGCCCAACATAACTCAGCTCTCAAGTCAGCTCCATGATCAGCCCAATCCGCAGCAAAAAAACCCCGAAGAAAGGAAAGATGGAAATTTTGGGCCAAGGCCCAATAGCGGACAGTTCCCAGAAATTAGATAGTTATTTACCTCTTTTATTTTATTTTGTGCATATTAATTTGTATTATGCAACTAACCCTTTACTTTGTTTTGTTTTCTTAATTTAGATAAGTCCTAATGAATTAATAGGTTTAGTTTTAATAGTGGGTAGTTTAGTTTAAGGAAGATTAACAGTTAATCGCATAAGTTATGCCTTTCTTCTCATGCTTTTATCTTATTTGAAATAATAAAATTTGCAAAATGACATGATTATATATTTTAAGTAAAGGGAATCGCATTTTTATCATAAACATTTCAAAGCGTCACTAGTACGCAATTATTAGTATACTTTTATAGATAACCTTTCAAATTTGAATCAATCATGCATATTTTAACTAAGCATAATTATCATAGTTAATAAGAAATGATGAAGAAAACCCACTTCCTTTGAAATTCTATTTTTTTTACATTGTTATAATCAAATAATATGATTTATTCAAAATTCAAAATTATCAAATCTCTTCTCAACAGCTATTATTAATTGGCGAATTGTCATATTTTATACGAATCTTATGTTAAACAGCATTTTTAAAAGTTTAACCATATTTATAAGTCTTCTTTAAATGGCATTTTTATCTTAACAATGCTTGTAAGTCTTATCTCATGCAAATTATCACATTTCCTATAAATCTTAGTAAATATTATCTTTTATTCAAGGCTTCATCAATATTTTCAAGTCTCATTTAATTTTTCAGAATCTTCTTTTACGCACGCTATTACGTTTTCTACAAGTATTATTTCAAACAATATCATTATTACTTCATTTAAAGTCTTAGCGATATTTATAAGTCCTATTCTAAAATGGCATTTCCAGTTTTCTTTTATATTAAAATTTTTGTAAATCTTATTTTTCACTAATATTATTTTCCTTTTAAAACTTTAGCAAACATTTGCGAACCATTTTAAAATTTAAACATTATATTTACATTTTAATTAATTAACATAAGTTTGGTCGGATAACCGTAAGTTAACGGATTCTAAAGGATGCCTAACCCCTTCCCTTTAGATAATATAGAGCCCTTACCTAGAATCACATTGGTTAAGCAGACTATTAATTGAGGTTTAGTTTTTAACTTTGCCTTAGTTAACCTCTAGGTGTCCTAATTCACCATTAAACTAATTAGGTGGCGACTCCTTAAAATAAAAAATAAATAGGAATCACCAATATGTCATACTCCTTACTTCAACCCGGTTAAAATGGGGTGTGACAACTTCTACTCTCCTTCTTCCTCTTTGCTATTATGCTACTGCTATGTGATATACATAGGATATACACAAAATACACAATCTACTGCTCTGTTTTTGAGTTTACATTTTATATGCTTAACCTTATTCATTGATAATATACTAATCCTTTTCCTTTCATTTTATGCATGACCATCGCATACGAGTCTGAGGGACTCGTCTTCCTCCGCATTCGGTGTTGGGCTAAAAGCCCAACGTAATCTCCCTCGCATCAGCTCTGTCCGCAGCAAATAAAAATTCTGGGCCGAGGCCCATATAGCAAAAAAACAGAGCTGCGGTCCATTTGAAGCAGTGTCAAAAAGTTTCTAGGCCAAAGCCCAGAGGCAGAAAAGGATCGCAGCAGTGGCCCAAACGGGCCAGATCCATTTATTTGGCGTCCACTCCTTCTATTTTTCGTTATGTATTTGATTTCCGTTATGCATGACTAACACTTTATTTTAGTTTAGATGATTCCTAATGAATTAGTGGGGTTAGTTTTAGTGTAATGAGTAGTTAATTTAAGGAAAAAAACCGTAATTAATTCTATAAGTTTCATTCTCTTCTTTTTATGTTAAAACTATTTATAGCCTCTATAATATTTATTTTTATTGGAATAATTGATTTTCAAAATAGTATGACTATATATATTTTGAGCTAAAGAAATCATAATTTATTCTTACTATCTTAGAAATTTCAAAACGTCACTAATACGCAAATATAAACTCAAGTATATTTTATGAATAACTCTTCAAGTTTGAATCAATTACATATATTTTCAACTAAGAATAGTTAATAAGAAATAATAAAAAGGATAAAGAAAACTCTCATTAGCTATTTTTGTATTTTGTTTATATTCCTAACAATGTAAAAAATCTTTGAGTTACTTCAAGTATTTATAAAAACGCTGCACAAACTTGCATTTTCTTTACTTATATGCAAATTATTGTATTTTATGCAAATCTTATTTTAAATAAATTTTTTATTTAAAGCCTTAGCAATATTTATAAGTCTATTTTTAAATAGCATTATTATATCTTCAATTAAAGCCTTAGCAACATTCTTAAGTCTTATTTTAAAATAGCATTTAAAGTCTCCTTTTATACAAATTATTATATTTTCTGTAAATCTTATTTTAAATGGCATTATTATATTTTTTACAAATTGTCTTCTTAAAATTTAAATGCCATATTTGCATCTTCCACTTTAATTAATTAACCTAAGTTTGACCGGATAACTGTAGTTAACGGATTCTAAAGGATGCCTAACCCCTTCCCTTTAGGATAATCTAGAACCCTTACCTAGAATCATGCTGATAAGCAGACCATTAAACGAAGGTTTAGTTTTAACTTTGCCTTAATTAATGTTTAGGGGTCCTAATTCACCTTTAAAATTAATTAGATGGCGACTCCTTAAAATAAACAAAATGAATCACCAAAATGTTGTACTCCTACTTTAACCCGTTTAAATGCGGTATAACACCCCTAATCAAGGTCTATTACTTTCTAGAAAAAGAAAAGGTAGTTAATGAATCTTGACTATTTAAATAAGGATAATCTTGGAAGAATCTACCCAAAGTCTTCTTGAAATCCTAAAGCACCATTTATTTTGAAAAAAATTGAAAAGCCTAAAAAACCATTTATTGTGGAATGGAGGGAGTATAATGATATCTTAAGGGCTCTTCAACGCCTACACAAAAAATACTTTACAAATCACTGGATGATTTAGAAATAATCAAAACATTAGTAGATGATTTAATCCTACTAAATGTTTAAAACAATTGCTATTTTAAAAGCTCCTCAACTCTTATAATGTAAAACTTTACCAATTAGGCCAAAAAGGCATCACATTGTAGCAATATGTGATGAATCTGGTCACGAAAGAAGTTTTCTCTTGGTCCCTCGGGTCCATCTGTATTTGGTTGTACCCGGAATAGGCGTCGAGGAAACTCAGCGTTTAGTGACCGGCCGTAGCGTCGATCATGTGGTTGATGCTAGGTAAAGGAAATGAATCCTTTGGGCATGCCTTATTTAAATCCTTGTAATCTACACACATTTTGAATTTATTCCCCTTTTTAGGCACTACTACAACGTTAGCTAACCAGTCCGGGTATTTTACCTCCCGAATGGATCCTATTTTAAGTAGTTTAGATACCTCGTCTTTGATGAATATGTGTTTGACCTCGGGTTGAGGCCTTCTCTTCTGTTTGACTGGTGGGAAGTTTGGGTCGAGGCTCAGCTTGTGTGTAGTTATTTCTGGCGGGATACCTGTCATGTCTAAATGGGACCAGACAAAACAATCAAAGTTAGCTTTAAGGAACTCAATAAACTTTTGCCTGAGCTCGGGGGTCAACCCCGTGCCCAGGTATACCTTCCGATCGGGTAGATGAATGAACGATGTGACTTGCTCGAGTTCGCCTATCATAGATTTGGTGGCTCCCGAATCATCGGGTATCACAAAGGATCTCGAGACCCCGTGTTCGGCCATCTCATCTAGTATGTTTCGATTCCAGTCTTCCGAGGGTATCGGGATCGGAGCCTGTAATTACTATTTGGATTTTTCTTTCTTATTCAATTTTTCGCCTTTTGGTTCTGGAGCATTGGTTGTCGTAACCGCTTCTTCGATCGCAAACATTTCCTTTATGGCTTGTTATTCGCCATGTATGGTTTTGATTCCATCCAGGGTTGGGAATTTTATCGCTTGATGCAGCGTTGAAGGTACTGCTCTCATGTTGTGTATCCACATTCTCCCAAATAGTGCATTACACCTCATGTCTCCTTCTGTGACATCAAATTTTATCTGCTGCGAAGTCCCGACTATATTTATTAGTAAAGTGATCTCACCCCTAGTCGTCTCACATGCCATGTTGAATCCGTTGAGGACTTGGACCGCTGGTACGATTTGGTCTAGTAGCCCTAGCTGCTCGATAACTCTCCGTCGGATGATGTTAGTCGAGCTACCTGGATCAATCAACACACATTTAATTCTAAATTTATTAACAAGATCGGATATTACCAGTGCATCGTTGTGTGGTTGAACGATGTCTTCCATGTCTTCGTCACAAAACGAGATAGGACCGTTGGGGTCGTAACTTCGGATACGCTTCTCTCTTGTTATGAAAACTTTGGTGTGTTTCATTACCGGCCCTTGGGGAATGTCCGCTCCATCCATGATCATGTGGATCACCAGCTGAGGCTCTTCCGATCTATCTTGCTTGTTGGCGTCCACGTTCTTGAAGTGAGTTTTGGCTCGTTCACTTAGAAATTCTCGAAGGTGTCCTAAATTAAACAGACGGGAACCTCTTCTCTCAGCTGTCGACAATCCTCGATTCGATGGCCGTGAGTGTGATGGTATTTATAAATCAGGCTTTTATCCCGTTTCTCCGAATCAGATTGGATTGGCATTGGATGTCTTGTTTCCCTATTGCAGATAACGGCCGCTGCTATGGTCGCTACATCAACGCAGAAATTATATTCGGATAACCTTGGGATTTCCTTGTTTCCCAAGGGTCTATCGATAAAATTTCTGTTCATCAGCCCACGATTAATTGGGCCACGATCGTTCCTTCTATTTTTCTTGCTTGATTGGCCGTTGCACCCGTTGCTCTTTCGATCAGGTGGGTAAGGTTGATACCTGTCATATGATGGTCTTGAATCTCAATTTGTCGTTCTCCTCAATCGATCATTCCCTTTACTGGGATGCCATGATACCGAGACGGCTCTCAAAATCTTATCATCTTCGACCCTGATCTTCGATTGATACCTGTTGTATACATCAGCCCAAGAAATTGCCGGGTACTCTATCAGATTTTGCTTGAGCTCCATAGATATGATCGAGCTTCTTGAGTTGAGCCCTTGAACCATGTGCTCCATTTAAAATCGGACCACAAACTCACGGAGGGTTTCATCATCTCGCTGCTTAACGTTGAACAAGTTCGATTTCTGGGTTTCGACCTTGATGGCTCCGGCGTGACCTTTGACAAATGCATCCGCGAGCATGACAAATGAATTAATCGATTGTTCAGAAAAGTTGGGATACCATATCATTGCTCCTTTGGATAGGGTTTCCTCGAACTTAAGTAGTACCGACTCTGTCTCATCATCGGCGAGATCGTTGCCTTTAATAGCACATGTGTATGTAGTCACATACTCATTTGGGTCCGTTGTCTCGTTATAATTTGGAATATCGGGCATGCAAAACCTCTTTGGGATTTTCATTGGCGCAGCACTTGGCGGAAAAGGCATTTGGACGAATATTTTGGAATCCGGTCCCTTCAACACTAGAGGTGCCCCGGGAATCTGGTCGACCTTGTGTTGTAGTTCTCCACCTTTTTTTCGTTCGCCTCTATCTTCTTTTCCCCAGATTCTACTCGTTTTGTCAGTTCCTTGAGCATCCTTATCAACTCGACATTTTGGCCAAGGTTGTTCCCATTGTTTCCAGCAAGGCACCTCTCTTCGGTTTCCTCAGTTTGTTTAGATGGAGCAATATTGGGAGCTCGATTTTGATTTTGCATTTGCGCTATAACCTCCTGCTGGGCTTGTAATTGTGCCATAGCCATGTCCAACTAGTTCCGGAGCTGTTGCAGCGTGGCTCTGATGTGCCGTGAATTTCGGCACATTTTATGCCTTTGTCACTAGAAGTGTTGCTTGTTTTTAAGTGTTTTTACATCGTTTCTTATGTTATTTTATAGGGTTGGTTGACTAAGGAACGGAAATGATAAGAAATGCTAAAAAACGGACAACTTGGAGCAAAAGGACGGTCCGTAACATGATTCGTACTAGAGAGGATACGTGTCGCTATAAAGGACGGTCTGTAACTCATGTTACGGGCCGTAACATGTACCGTAAGCTGAGGAAAATTTCCAAAAAATTGCCTAAGTAGTGTCACAGGTTACGCCCAGAAGGACGGTCCGTAACTTAGGTTACGGGGCGTAACGTCATGGCGTAATGCATTGGCCATTGAAGACTGAGGCCATGATCTGCTGGAAGATACGGACCGTAACCTATGTTACGGTCCATCACAAGAAGCCATGACATCAAGCTGACAAAGGACGAAACCGAAGGACGGACCGTAACCTGTGTTTACGGTCCGTAACGATGCCGCGTAAGGGTGTTTTTGTCCAGAAACTTGGCGCGATTTTTGGCCCTATAAATACTTAAAGTTAGGGTTTTAATTCATAATTCTGATTTTCTTTGGAAGCATTAACTTCAAGTCTTAAATATTTGAAATGATTAAAGCATTTAAAGCACCAACTTCACTTTCATTCCGTATTGTATTAGCATCATAAGTATATTATGTTAGCTTTTAAGCTTTCTTTGTTAACCAAAATAATGAGTAGCTAATTTTAATTCTAAGGTTGTGGATCCCATGATGGGTATTATGTGAATGGGTTTCTACTATTGATATACGCATAATGATTGTTGATATTTATTCTATCTTTGTGCATTAGCGGTGGGTAATGATTGCAAGCATTAGCCTAAGCCATTATACTTACTTTTCTTGGGAAAGAGAGTCAGTATAGGTAAGATTGAGTAACAATGACTCGGGGTGTTAACCCTCGTTTAATAGACTAACTTAGAGATAAGAACAAGTCTAAATTGGCATTATTGGCCGCTCTTCGATTTAAACTCTTCTACATTTGAAAAAATCATAAAGAGGAAATACGGCCTAACTGTTGGAAAACATTAGGAAGTCCTTAAGAGATCAAGTGCATACTCTTAGGACAACCATTAGAAGTATATCACATTGAAACCTGAAGCATAATATCTAATCAAAATGAGGATCACAACCTTAATCTCTCTCTCGCATTAAGTACAATTCAAGTCAAAGTATTCAATTACATTACTCAACAAATATTTCAAACTATTCGGAATAGGATAAAAGCCTTTAAAGACTAGTATCGCATACAATTAGTACCTTTTTCTCTCCATATTCCCTCTGGAATTCGACCCCAACCTTGTTTGGGTTACTATATTTGACAACGTCCGCTTTATGACATTAATAGGTGTAATTTGAGCGCATCAGGCTCCATTATCCCGGTCGACGGGCACGTCGCCTATTGATGATCCGACCTGGTTGGGATCGACTGGGGGCACGTTGTTATTAGGTACCCCATTGTTGTTTTCCTCGTGGTGGCTTGATTCAGTATGGAAGTTGACAGATTGAGAGTCTGACATGCCGGGTGAACTTGAAATCAAACTTCAAAGAACAAGTGTAAAAATATCGAGTGTTATCAGAATTTGTATTAAACCACCACAATTATCCAAGGTCCCATGGTGGGCGCCAAACTGTTTACCCTCAAACTGGATAATAATTGAATTTATACGAGGAACCAAGGATACGTGGTTTAGTTTAATACAATGATAGATTTTATACCAGACAGTAAGATAAAGTAAAGAGATAAATCAACTATGATGGACACCGATTGACCTTGTGCTCCGGAGATCGGGGTCGGGGCTTGGGAGTCTAATGACAAACTTTTCACAGTAAAATGAGGATTGAGAAGATGAACAGATGTGGAATGATTTTTATTGCTTGCTTGATACAAAAAATGTGGTACTCTATTCTCCAAAAAACGTGCCCCTCAAGGGGGGGGGGGGGGGTAGGCTCCTCTTTATATAGTAGAGGAGTCCTAATCCTAATACAATTTTAAGTAAGGAACAAAATCTGGTGACAACTGTTTGGCGTGATTGGTGCCGAAATATCTGGTTGATGGCAGATACTTCGGCCTTCTCATCGTGGTGATTAACCGCCTCTTCGTATTTCAATGCCTTGTTCCAAGAGCACTGATCGGATCGGTCTTGTCCTGACCGAGCATGATTTCCGTAATGTTCATATCGGGGAACCGAAGCTATCCGTGTCCTCGGTTCTACCCGTATACAAGTTTATATGATAAATCATGCAAAATAGAAGAAATTGTGGAGTTTTAACTCCATAATTCAGCCTTATGTTAATATCGTACATATTGGGATAACATATCATATACATCCACATGCTTTTATTTAAAATTTGCATATATTCATGATATGTGTATATATATGGTATAAACAAATTTGAGGTGTAAGCTCATCCGAAACATATTACTCTCTTGATTTTTGGTCTAAATGTATTCTCAATCGAATTTTCAGGTCACAAATATTAATATTAGTCTTGTGTTACAACTATATACTAAAAGCTTTTAAAGGGTACGTGTCTATATATATATATATATATATATATATATATATATATATATATATATATTGTTGCAAATAATTATTTCAACTATATAATATTAAATTTTACGGGTTCAGAGAACATTTAATTATTTGTTCATCAATTGCATTTTTCCATTGAAGAGTTTGTGATTCTTATTACAAGGCGGTTTTAATATAACTCATATCAAATGTATTGCTTGCATGAGACTCACGTACAATGCACGTGTCCAAAACTTTTGTGTGTGTATATATATTAGCTCCATCCATATTGATGTTGTTGCCATGGGTAGAAGAGACTTTAATGGGATCAATAATTCATTGCATTTTTAATTGACCTAGTTTCTAGGCTCTGGCATCTTAGGGGTTATTACTTTTTTGATAACTTAGCACGTGTATTTTTACGTGATTATACATTCATAGCACAGGATTTTTTAAGGAAATGTACATTTCTACCCCAACCCCCCCCCCCCCCCCCCCCCCCAAAAAAAAAAAAAAAAAATTCGGATTGATAATTTTTTTTATTGAAAGTCGATAGGTAAAGATGAATGTAATTAAATGAAAACAATTTATTTACATTCAGTACTGTTTATATCAAACCGTATCAATCTATCTATTTAATTAAGATGAATCAAAGTTAATAAGAGTATAATCTAATTAACCACATGATTAAGTGAGATAAGTATAAATAAAAGAATTTGATGTAAACACTATGCACTGATAAATTTCTCTTAGACCCTGTGTTTTTTTTGTCCTCATGCAAGTTTTCCCTTCTGGAAAGGGGTGGGGGCCGGGGGTCCTATCTATGGCCTATGGGATGAAAATAGCACCTACTGTATAGAAAGTGGTTATTTTTAATATATTCAGTAATTAGGTTTAGGTTTAGGTTTAGGTTAGGTAAAGCTCATCAAGAATTTCTTGGCCAATGGCCATATAAAAAAAATCGCTTCTCGTATCACGTCAAGAGTCTGTTTGGCCTAGCAATTTTAAGGCCAAAAGTGTATTTTTTTTTTTTTTGGAGAAAGTTTTTGAGATATTTGAGGTGTTTGGCTAATAAGTAAAATTATTTTTAAGTAGAAGCAGAAAATTTCTGCTTCTTGAAAAAAACACTAGCAGAAAATTAATTTTTTTCAAGACAAAAGTATTCCTACCATAAATACATATTACCAAGTATATCTCTCATTAATCCATTAATTTTTCAATAATTATTTAATTATTTTACATATTACCAAGTATATCTTTCAAGTGTGTAAATAGACTTTTATAACTTGTGAAATGATTTTGAATTTTATTTTGATCGTAGAATTTTAGTATATTAAATCATTGTGTTGATATTATATCAATATTTAATATATTTTTTGATTCATATATGTATTTTGAAAATTTTAATATACTTCTAAATTTTAATTAAATAAAAGTAAAAATTAATTAAAATATTTCATAAGAGATATTTAAAATAATCTTGATAGTATACGTTCATTGATAATTGATCTTTTTCGTAATTTGACACTCAAAAGTACTTATTAGTCAAACACAATCTGCTTATTAAAGGCCGTCAAAAACACTTTTCAAATTAATTAGTCAAACACAAACTGCTTCTCACCAAAGATACTTTTTTTAAAAGCACTTTTAGAAAAACACTTCTCAAAATAAGCAGTTTTAAGCCGCTAGGCCAAATAGACTCTATTTCACCAAAGTTTATAAAGTCAAAATCCGATCCAAAATGCATGTGTCCTTGGGTGAATTTATAGGTAAAATTACTGTCACGTGAGCCCATGATCTCTCCAAAAAATTAAGTATTTTATGTATATTTTTAAAATTGATATAATAATAATTCTAGGTAAATGGTGCACTTTTTTTTTATTTTTTTTATAAGGTAAAAGTTTAAGGGAAATCTACATGGTGTAGCTAACATTAGACCTTATTTTTATCTAGTAGCTATACTTTAATTTATTTACACCTCATAGCTAAAAGGTGTATATCAATTACACTCCATAACTAAAACATATAAAATAGGTTAAAATAAAAAATTAACCCCTGTATCCACATTTTTCTCTCTCCTCCCTCCTTCTCCCTCCCTTCTGCTCTCAATATCGTCGCCCGAGCTCCAGCGAACGAGCTCCGGTCACTGCTCCCTCATCGTCACCACTGCTTCACGCGAAAACCAGACGCAGAAGTAAGCTCCGGTCACTGCAGCAGTAAGATATTATGTCAGTGAATGTGTTCATGTTTTTGTGTATTTAAATTTTGTTACTGCATATTTTATGTGTAATGTCAATGAAAAATAGCAAGTTGTCATTAACTGACAAGCTTTTCGGATTAAAATCACTGCAATCAAGACGATGCGCATTAACCATTATAAAATTAGTGAAGTAATCAGAAGTCGTCGTGGATCCATAAATTAAGAACTCCGGTCACTGCTGTTGGTTGTGGACGAGCTCCGGTCACTGCTCCCTCATCGTCACCACTGCTTCACGCGAAAGCCAGACGGAGAAGTAAGCTCCGGTCACTGTTGTTGGTTGTGGTTCGCCGGAGAAGTAAGCTCCGGCGATGGCTGTTGCTGTTGTTGTGGCGGGGATGATTAGGAGACTTTGTATTCATTTTGACGGTGTTGTTGTTGGCTGTGGTTGTTGTTGTTGTTCACCGTGTCTCTCTTTTCTCCCTCACGACGAAGTCAGATCTGGCCGGAAATGACTTTTTACTTTTTGAATACAATCCATTGTTGATGACGACGACGGTGACAACGGTCAGATCTGGACGGGTACTACCAAATCTGGCCGGAATCTGACTGGAATTTTATTTCTTGTATTCAGTTTTGGGTGTATTCATTAATTTTATTTCTTGTATATAAATGAATACAGTGAATTTTGAAGTGTATACAAATGAATAGAGTGAAATTTATTTCTTGTATTCAGTTTTTGAGTGTATTCGTTAATTTTTTAGTGCAAATTTTTGTGTTTTTGATGATTTAGTTGAATACATCTGATTTGAATACAGCAAAATCCGAATTGAATACAGTAAAATCTGACTCAACCGAATTTTGAATGCAATCGAAAAGAATTTTTGAATTTTTTTTTATTCGCTGTATTCATGAATACAGCTAGGCCGTTTTATGAATACAGTGAGCCATTTTTTGAATACAGCGGGGAAACTGTAGCTACGCAATGTAAATATTGAAACTGTAGCTATGACAAATTTTAAACCCCCAAAGTGTAGTCATTTATGTAAAATTCCCAAAGTTTAATGCTAAATGGGGCACTTGGTTGAATGTTGAGTTATTTACCTATAGAACAAAGGATCAATTCTCACTTAATATATTTCTTTTTTTTTAACCGTTGCATCCATTGTCTAGAAATCCTAAATTGCACTTACAAATCCAACAACAAAAGTCTATTTATCCTGTTTATCTTGCACAGGAAATAGGCTCATTGAAGTAGTTTTGTCGTTTTTGAAAAATTCAGTAGCGGAAACTCTAAATATTTGATGAGTTACATTTTTTGTTATGTATAGTGATAGAATATAAGTGTCCACCAAACAATATAGAGAACTAAGTTCTCTATCTGTTCCCTCGAGTAAAACAGAAAGTAAATAATATAAGATATTTACGTGGAAAACTCATTGCTCAAGAGATTAAAATCACGACCTATCGGAGTAGAATTTCCCAAACTTCGCTATAAATGAGCAACTTTCAGATTACAACCTATTCCAACCTACGAATTAAACTATTAATCTCTTTCCCCTTAAAACAACTCTATTGTAAGACCTTTACAATAACTCTATTGCAAAGAACACACCTTGACTAATTCTGGCCAAGTAAAAACTGAAAAGGTTGACAATCTATCCTACAATGACACTTCTTGAAAGTAGTGTAGGAATACAAATAAAGAACGAAATACAAAGTCTCAACAAATCTAAGGACTTAAGACATCTTCAGTGATTGGGATCTGGTCCTTGTTTTTGTTGAAGCGTTGCTCTTGAGAGCACCTGGAGAGCAGTGGCAACTAGCACTTGGGATAAATGATTTTCAAATTTTCAAAGTGTTAGGATTACACTTGTAACATGTTGTTTATGTAGGGAAGAGTGTGAGATTATATGAAAGAGACATTTCATGTAGTTTTGGCCTCTAGCAAACTGCAGCTGTGCTGCTGCACTACTGTTAGTCGATATAGTGCAGCAGCTTTATAACTGTAGAGTTGACCCTACAACGACTAAGGGACCTGATCGTATCTGGTCCCTACCTGGTTCCTCGAGTATATTTGACAAATCATCAAAATATGAAATAACATATCTTATCATATAAGGTTCAGTTTGGATATATTCTAGTTAAAAAAGAAAAGGTATTTTTGTACAAAAAATGAATAGTTCGGGTACCATCCTTGAATTTATATTTAGAAAGTGTCCAAGTCGAAAAAGGAGGTTTATCCAAATTTTTAATGGACTCAATAGTATAGTACTCTGAAAATATTACTGTAACTTAAAATGTGTCTGAGTACAATTTTAGCTTTATTTACTTAAACTAGTGAATTTGCCCGCTTCACGTTGGTTATAAAAGATTAAAATAAATTAATGTTATTAAATTGACATAATCCTAATAGTCCATTTGAACATATAAGCAAATACAACTTTAAAAAAGAAAAAAAGATATTCTCAAATTTGAGTAGAAGAAATCGAATCTTTCTTGCCAATTCTATATTTGATAGTGTCGTGTAAAAAACTATCCTACAGCAATAATACGAACAACAGAGCAAGAAGGTGAGTTTGTGCTTGTTATGGTCGAAAATTTTGTCTGAGAATTTCAACTAATCGTTGAAAGAAATGTATGCTCGTCGTTCTCCAGTAAGGGCTGTTGTTCTTTGGATGGATAATTGCCCATTTCATCAATCTGTTGCAACCGGGCACGATCCCTATCTCGTGGATATGTGCAATAGAGGAAGGAATAGATGGAGCAACATATGACCATTGGAATGCCTATTGCAGTGTACATTGCCTTAGCAAGTGATGCAGCATTTTCTCGATCACTTTCAATTTCCTGTGAGCCTGTTGATCCCTTTGGAATTGGTTTAAAACCAAAAATGTGTTGAGCCAAAATGCATACCAGTGGAGGAGCAAACGATGCTAAGATGGTCTCAAAAGATCGATCCAGAGCATAAATGCTTGTTCGAGCTCTTTCTGGAACTATCTCAGCAAATATTGGACTACAAACATGTCAAAGGAGCAAAGCATCAAAGACCAGCTCTAAGATCAAAGCAAAAAACGTAAGTCATTTAGTTTGCTATTGTCACCGTTTTGAGTTTTGTGAATGTACCTAACAAGTGCTTCTTAAAACATTTGAAGTGCATGCATATGCCTGTGTGTGCGTGTATGCAAGAGGGAAAAGTGAACAAGGTGATATAAAGAGAAAGAAGTAATTGTTGAAAGAATGGATGAATAAATAATAATGCTGAAGATCACAGCATAAACTAAGCTAGAGGGGTCTCTTACATTGATCTATACAAGGTATGAGTTTGAATAAAATTGGAGATGAACGAGGACCACTCCATGATGCTGTAAATGCCAATATAAACAGGACTAAACCATGCAACAAAGCTGTTTTAGGATCATTAGGCAATAGCAGCAGCAGAATTGCAGCTAAAGGAATAGCTGAACCAATGCTTATCTGAGAAAGCATGATCCTACCGGAATTAGGAAAGTACTTGGCCCAAACATCCCCCATGAATCCTCCAAAAAACGCGCCAAATGACAAAGAAACTCTAAGCAAAGTCGAGAGGAATGTTGTTGTCTTGTGGGAAAAGCCAACAAGCTCCAACCACATAACGCTAAACGACAGTGATGTCCCGAGGAATGACCCGAAAACCCCTTGTGCAACAATTATTTAGAAGGAGGGTACTTTGATAACTGCTTTTGCTTCTTTTAGCAGTTCTATCACTTGTTCTTGAAATGGTTTGGGGGGAGGTTGATCTTTCGCATTATCAAAAAATCGGGGATCTTTGGCAAAGAGATGGACTAAAGAACCAACAAAAACACTTATAATACCAACGAGGTGGAAGGAGATTCTCCAGCCAGGGATCCCCATGAACGATGTTTCGGCTAACAGCACAGATATAATCCCACCAAAGATTGAACCGAATTTTGCTGTTACTGCTAACCATCCAAAAGCTGTACCGCGATTACTATCATCAGTTGAATCAGCAACCAGAGATAGGATTGCTGGTGAGACAATTGCAAGTCCTATTCCATTCAATCCTCTGGAAATTGCTATCTGTTAAACAATATTATGAGGTGATAAAACAAATCTTGCAGCCTAAATTCAAGAAAGATTAACACTTCTATTCTTCATAGTTTCAGTAAAGGACAACTTGAGGGTAACAAAATGCATTCATTTTCATCATATATCGTACGAAGAGCTAAGGGAAGAAACCAAGAAGAACTGCTTATATATGTTCAGAGATCAGTATATACTTTAGACCGTTCCTCAATGATGACTAATAAAACAAGTCCACACTTGACATTTAACTTGGTAGCATCTTGATACTTAATACCTCAACAAAGATAACTAATACTAGTATTTTAAAAGATAAATTCCTAACAGCTACTTATCAAGATTATTTTTTTACCTAAAAGCCTTGATTCCGACAGTCTTTTTTGTCATTAGCTCCTACTAATAAACAAGAGACAACAGCAGATAACACAAAACCAAAGTTTCTATAATCCAATTATTATCAAGTTACCACACATTCCACCCATAACCCTCAAGAAAAGCATAGAATCCATACAACCTCAAACTTTCCATTTCTAAAGAAAACAGAGTCCTTTTCTGCAATTCCACATTTTCTTTTTCACTTAAAACCCACTTCTCCAATTGAATACCATAATTTTATGCCCATGGATCCAGGGGCGGAGGTAGAGGGCACAAAGGGATTCATCCGTATCCCCTTTTAATAGTTGTTGAACCCCTTAATGAAAATCCTGTCTCCGCCGCTATATTAAGAACAAGAAAAAAAATACAAACCAAAGTTTCTATCATTCAAATAATATCAATTTATCACACTCCACCCTAACCCTTAAGAAAAGCATAAAATCCCATATAACCTCTTGCATCAAAATCCTCATTTCTAAAGAAAACAGAAATACAGAATCCGCTGATATGTTCCATTCCATTTGTCCTTGCCTTGATAGACAAAGTAACCTGTTACCTGTTGCTGGTGGGAAGTGACAGGCATTCTGTGGAATTAGTCGAGGTGAGCGCAAGTTGCCCAGATATCACAGTTATAAAAAATAAAAATAAAAAAACTAGGGATTTACACTACAAAACCAAGAAGACACAAAAAACAACACTAACTTCTTGAACTGTCAACTAGGGTTCGACTCATTTCTCTATTTGAACACCATCTATAGAGGGATGAAGCTGAGACCTAAGTAAAAGTAGAGGATATGGCAACAAGGAAAGTGGCAGCAGACCAAAGGAAAGCACCAAGAGCAATGACATTGGCACGATTATTACGAGCAGCAAGGAATGCAGCAAGAGGGTAACAAAGGCATTGAACTAATGATCTGTAGAGAGTGAGGGAGCCAAGACCAGCAGGGTCAATATGCAAGTCCTTGCCAACTTCTTTGTAAACACCAGGTAACAAAGATTCATCAGCTACCTCCATTATACCAGCAAGATTTATCAATACAAGAGTCAATGTATCTGATGATCTCAAGTAGTTCTTGAGCTTCATTATGACCATTAATATCTTCAGGATATGGAGAGGGTGTTGCCTAGTAAAGGTTTGGTTTCTTTGTTTTGAAAGTCAATGTTAACATTTAGAACATGCACATATGTATATGAGGAACTAGAGAAAAAATTATTGGAACTATCATATCATCATCATATCATATATATATATATATATATATAAAAGCATGCCTTTGGCTCATTGATCAGGAAATGTATTTATCTTTTTTGTCAAATTTTTACCTTTTAAAGTTTTAAAAATGATTAAAAAAAGTTTTATAAAGAAAATTGGAACAGTCACGACCTTTCGGAAAGTCACGCCCTTGCAAACTGAATTCTTATTAGGTACTTGCATTAACCTACAGTGATAGAAAATGAAAACATTCCAATTCCGAAAGAAAAAAAAAAAAGGCAAAAAAACTACAACGACAATCTCCGGACTGCGTGGCTTCGCTGCCCTGATATCCTAGAGGCTGTTTGTTTTGTTGCTAACGCCGACATCTCTCCGCGCAAACGCTTCGCTCGCGATCTTGATTGGTAGACCACCATTTTTGCATATAGAGACTAGACGAGGCGATAGTTACAATAGACAAGGCGTCGTCGAAATCTAAAGCCTATAATTTTATAACTTTCAAGCATGTTTATTCTATGAATCTTTCTTTCGAATGGAACCACTAGATTTGTAGATGCTGAGGTTTCTTGAGCATGAAGCAGAGCAAGGATAAGGGCATCAACAACTACAACAGTTGCCATGATTTTGGTACGTCAACAATGTTCACTTAATCGTGGTTAGAATACTTAATTCCGTCTTTTTCTCCCAAATTTCTGTACTTTCAATAATACTTTGGAATACGATTTTTTGTCATTCTGACGGCCAATTGACCTGAAACGTGAGTTTTTTTTACTTTTTCTTTACTCCTGCAGAGTTATTTTACTTTTTTTTTTCTGTATCATCTGATAGCTAATTTTAAAAGAGAGTGTCATCTCTGCAGGAGTAAGCATTATGGGTGATAACTTACAAATTTTTTAAAAGATTTTTGTTAAGCCCGGGGAAACCGCATTAGTTACTCTTCGGGTACGCATAAAAAAATTTTATTTGGCAAATATTTTGTTGTACACTTCTTTAGTTTTAATTATTATCATAGATTGGAGTTTACTTTTTGCCTTTCTTATCTTTGAATGGAAATGTAGGAATATCACGTATAAAATAGCAGAAAAGAATAATAACTCACGAATAAAAAACTATTCCAGAAAGAGAGAAGAGCTTTTTAAGGAAAGAGATAACGTACAACTAAAATTGTGTGATTACATAAATATTTGGAACCTAACATAGGGAAGGAATTAATTTTTATCATGCTTAAAACTTTGTCTTAGTTAATTAAATCTCAGTAATTAAATTTAAACTATGACATATGTCTCCGATCTAAGCAATGCTTTTGAGAAACGGAGAGGGAGGAACCGGCTCGCTAACTTGAGTTCGTGTGGTAACAGAGACTGTTAATTATGTGGACAGGACTGTAGCGGAGGATAACAATCCAGTGGCCGATAACTTGGTCTTACGGATAAACCACACGCCCCCACTGCACTGTATGTTGTATATGTTTTGGGCAATAGAAAAGTGTTACATAGAACAATAGAAAAACAAAATTAAATAAGAATTGAATCATCTGTTGATTTTTCAAATATTGTATACTCGAATTAACTTACACGTTTTTAGGAGAATCTTTCTATGGAAAGATGAAAAGTTGTAACAACTTATTTTAAGGAAGTTTCATAAGTGAAAGAAACCAATCTCCAAAGAAAAATCGATGGCAAAATCCGAAGTATAGGAAACAAAACTCTGTGAAGCAGTGGTGTTTTTTGCCATAGTAAGCCAGCTTTTTTAACTTTTTCTCTTTATACCTTCTCTTTGATCATTGCTTTCTTTACTTCTTCAGCTTCTTTTTAATACTTCACTTTAATACTTACTTAGCTTTCGTTGTTCAAATTGTATAATATCAACAACTTACTTTTAACTGGGTTAAAAAATAATGTTTTGGAAAATTCAATCTTAAATCTTTTGTATAATCATGCATATATGATTCTGTTCATGTTAGGTGTTACATCTGCAAGCATTCAATTCATACCGACACTTGCATATTGCGTCAAGTAGATTTTTTTTTCCCGGAGATTATATTACAGTAAATATAGCCATGTTTTGATCTAGGAGTTCAAATTGCACTTTATCAACATGTTACTTCTTCTTTTCTTTTAACAATACGAAATTTTCACATCACTCTAAGGTCATTATAAATCATGCACATCAAATATATATTTCCTCTTTTCTTTTATTTTTTGCCTTCTCTCTTTCTCTTATATATTCATAAAATAATAAAGCTACCATACAAAATTACTATAACGGATAAAAATATCTCTATTGAACTCTAGAATAACCAAGGAACACACATTTGAAAGTACGATCAGCTAATTATTTTTGTCATGAGAGATTTATTGTGGTGCAGATGTGGGTGCTTATGGACATTGGACAATGATACAGAAGAGCAAGGAAAACTTGCTGTTAGAGGCTTGAAAATGAATATAATGTACGTCGTCAAATTGAATATCTTACATTTTTCATGTACGTACAGATAAATAGAAAAAGTAGTGATTGATTATTTCATGAAAAATAATTCAATATTGAGAAGCCAATTATATTAAGGAACAAATTTAAGAATCCAAAAACATGTAGAAGATAAAATTGATTGAACAGTATAAATTTTGAAATCATTCAGGTTCTTGATATATGTGACAATGCTAAATTTCTCATTTATGTTGAAAAACGTTGTAACTTTTGGGGGGGATTATAGTATCGAGCTAATATGAGAGAAAAATACTTCTATTACTTTCAAGAATAGAAAGAAGAGACATACAAGCTTTAAAAAAAACTCTAAAAAAAACACCTCACAAATCTCTCAAGGATATTACACAACTCTTCTTGGTTGTGCTGTGATGATCTAATGTCTAATATTTTGGTGTGTCTACAAATGATAGAAGGCTTCCCTATTTATAGGGATGAAATGAACCTATTGATGTCATTTGTGACTCAAGCAAGCACTTGACAATTTGTCAAATACAAGGAAGATGTTTTCTTCCTTAAAACAAGGAATATGTTTTCTTCCTCAAAACAAGGGAAATGTTTTCTTCCTTGTTTTCTTCCTTAAAATGAGGGAGATGTTTCCTTTCTCAAATTATGGGATGGACCCAACAAATCTCCCCCTCTAGTCCCATACACCTGAAGGAGGGAACACTGGCTTTTAGTTTGAGTGTATTCCGACAAGTTCTTTGCACAATTCGAACTTGTCTCTCGGTACCACCTTGGTCAGCATGTCTGATGGATTCTCCTTTGTGTTGATCTTCACTAGTCTCAACAGTTGTTGATCAATCGTCTCGCGTATCCAGTGATACCGAACATCAATATGTTTTGTACGGGAATGGTACATGGAGTTCTTGCTCAAGTCTAGAGCACTCTGACTGTCACAATGTATCTTGTACTCTTTCTGCTGGATCCCAAGTTCTTGGAGATAGCGCTTTAGCCATAACATTTCTTTACCAGCTTCAGCGACAGCAATGTATTCTTCTTCTGTTGTAGATAAAGCGACACACTTCTGCAATCTTGATTGCCAAGAAACAGCTCCCCCTGCAAAAGTGTAGATATATCCTGAAGTAGATTTTCTGCTATCAATATCTTCGGCCATATCAGCATCTGTATAGCCTTCCAAGACTGGATCAGCTCCACCATAGCAAAGACATAACTTCGTGGTACCCTTCAAGTATCTGAGAATCCATTTGATTGCCTCCCAATGCTCCTTCCCGGGGTTAGAGAGAAAACAACTCATTGTACCCACTGCATGAGCGATATCTGGCCGTGTGCATACCATGGCATACATCAGACTTCCAATTGCTGAAGAATAGGGTACCGCTGACATCTCCCTGATCTCTTCCTTAGATGTGGGACATGTTCTTTTGCTCAACTTGAAGTGATTCGCAAGTGGAACACTAACTGGTTTGGTATTATTCATGTTGAATCTCTCAAGTACCCGATCAATGTACTTCTCTTGAGATAGCCATAACTTGCGATTCTTCTTGTCTCGAGTGATCTGCATCCCAAGAATCTGTTGAGCCGGTCCTAAGTCTTTCATATCAAAAGACTTAGAGAGTTCTTTCTTCAGTTGGTTTATCTTCATTTGATCTTTCCCAACGATCAACATGTCATCTACATATAGTAGAAAAGCAATGAAGGTACCGTCCGGAAGTCTCTTGATGTATACACAGTCATCCGCAGTAGTTTTCTTGTAGCCTTGACTCTTCATGCATGACTCAAACTTCTTATTCCACTGCCTTTTTGCCTGCTTCAAACCATACAAGCTTTTAGATAGCTTGCACACGAGATTATCACTTGAAACCTCAAAACCTTCTGGCTGCTGCATATAGATTTCTTCTTTCAAATCTCCGTGAAGAAATGCTGTCTTCACATCCATCTGTTCAAGCTCCAAGTTCATACTTGCTGCTAAGGCAAGTATAACTCGGATTGAGGTCATCTTGACAACTGGTGCAAAGATCTCATCAAAGTCAATTCCTTTCTTCTGCTGGATCCCTTTGACAACCAACCGAGCTTTGTGTTTCACCACTTGTCTGCTTGCATCCTTCTTTAACTTGAACACCCATTTGTTTCTCAGTGTCTTCTTCCCTTTAGGAAGTTCTACGATCTCATAAGTTTGATTTTTTTGCAGAGATTCTAACTCATCCTGCATTGCTATCAGCCATTTTTCTTTATCCTTATGAGACATAGCTTCTTGAAAACTCTCCGGTTCTCCATCTTCAGTAAGCAAAAGGTATTCAGATGATGAGTACCTTTTTGATGGTATATGGCCTCGTTCAGATCTACGAGCAGTTGGAACCATCTGAGAAGAACTACCATCATCTGTGTCGTGTGATGGTTCTGGTGAGGTGGGTTGTGGCTCCCCTTGCTCAGCACTCTTTTCTGTCTCCTCATCTTCTTCTGCTTCTGAGTTTTCTTCTGGCACTTTGTCATTATTTATCAAGAACAATTCTGGTGCTTCGTTTGAAACTTGAGCACCCTCATTTGACTTCTGAGACATCGTGGATTTTTCAATGTCTTCTATTGTTAAATTTTCGTGAAACACAACGTCCCTGCTTCTGATCACTTTTTTCTCCTTAGGATCCCATAACCTGTATCCAAACTCTTTATCTCCGTAGCCAATGAAAATGCATGGGACAGTTCTCGCATCAAGCTTCTGTCTCAGCTCTTTGGATACATGTGCATATGATGAACACCCAAATACTCTAAGATGTGAGTATGTAGGATCCTTACCTATTCATAGCCTCTCTGGAACTTCAAAGTTGAGTGGTACTGAAGGTGATCGGTTGATAAGATAATATGCGGTATTGACTGCTTCTCCCCAAAATGTCTTTGGAAGTTTAGCCATGTTCAGCATGCTCCGGACACGCTCCATGATATTCCGGTTCATTCTTTCAGCAACGCCATTGTGCTGAGGGGTGCGTGGTACTGACTTCTCATGTCGAATGCCATATGCTCTGCAATATGCATCGAACACCTTGGAAGTATACTCGCCTCCATTATCAGATCGGAGACATTTCAGCTTCTTTCCTGTTTCACGTTCCACCAAGACGTGAAATGACTTGAAGCACTCGAACACCTGGTCCTTCGTCTTCAGGAAATACACCCACACTTTCCGAGAAGCATCATCGATAAAAGTCAAAAAATATCTGCTTCCACCGAGTGATTCAACCTCCATAGGACCGCAGACATCAGAGTGTACCAAACTTAACAACTCTGATCTTTTTGTTGAAGTGAAATTAAATGACACTCTGTGTTGCTTACCGAATAGACAATGATTGCAAGGACACAGTGCAACGTTCTTGTCAACATTTATAAGATTCTTCTTCATCAAGGTAGTCAACCCTTTCGCGCTCATGTGGCCGAGTCTCTGGTGCCATAAATCCTGAGAAGCCTTCTCTGCAATGTTGATGCTGTCTGTACAAATTCTCAAATGCGTTTTGTACAATGTGCCACAAACATGTCCTAGAGCGATTGTCAAAATGCCCTTTGACATTTTCCATGTGCCTCTGCTAAAATGGTTTTCATACCCTTGTTTGTCAAGAGATACCACTGACAAGAGATTGAGCCGAAGATCTGGCACATGTCTGACATCCTTCAAAGTGATTGTGCTCCCGGTACCTATCTTTATTTGTACATCACCAATTCCGGCTATTCCAGAGGAACTGGAATTACCCATCTTCAACCCTCCAAAGTCTCCAGCTTTGTATGTTGTGAAGTAGTGCCTGTGGGGAGTTACGTGATAGGATGCTGCAGTATCTACCACCCATTCCGTGTCTTCTCTTGAGTCATGAAGGCATGTCTCATCATGGGTAGTACAGTACGCTACATCACCTGAGATTGTGATGTGCGCTTCACTACCCTTGTTCTTCGGTTGAGAACTGCTCTTGCCTTGCTCCTCTAGCCATTTGTAGCAATTCTTCTTCATGTGACCCTCTATACCGCAATGGTGGCAGGTATAAGAAGGTTTCCGACCATCCGATGATCTCCCCCGACTTTTGCCTCTACTTTGCCATTTTCCTCTACTATTTCTTTGTTGTTTTCCTTGTGATCTTCCTCGATTCTCCGTCGCAAGGGCATGAGTCTGATCTGTGCTCATGTCTTTCCTTCTTGCCTCTTCATTGAACAATGCATCCTTGACCACAGACATGGTAAGTTTGCCATCTGGGGCTGAGTTGCTGAGAGTAACAACTAGTGTTTCCCAACTATGAGGAAGGGAACTAAGAAGTAGTAGAGATTGCATTTCGTCTCCAAGTGGCATTTCTACACAAGATAATTGATTTACCAGACTCTGGAACTCACTCGTATGTTCGGCAACAGAAGTTCCACTTTTGAGCTTCATATTGACAAGGCGTCTCATCAGAAGGGCATAGTTCCTAGCGATCTTGGCCTGGTACATGTCTTCCAACTTCTTCCAAAGGGCATAAGCGTCGATTTCTTGTGCAGCGTGGTGGAAGACACTATGGTCAATCCATTGTCGGATTTGACCAATAGTTTTTCTATTAACTTTCTTCCACTCTATTGACTTGGGCGGGTCAGGATTAATACCCTTCAGCTCTATTGGATTAAAGAGGTCTTTACAACTGAGGAAATCTTCCATCCGAGGTTTCTACCGCGTGTAGTTGGTAGTCGTGAGCATAATCATAGCTCCAGAAGATGAAGTTGACTCGTCAATAGTCATTTTCACCTTTTGAATAATTTTAAAAAAAATTGAGGGACCAAACTGAAATTTTTCAAAAATTACAAAACTGAGTGGTGACGTGGCAGCTGATGCAGGAGCACCAAGGTAATTATTTTCTGATGTGGAAGTTCAGACTATGCTGCAACCACAGAGCATAATCAGACAGAACCTTAGCTCTGATACCACTTGTTGGGGGGGGGGGGGGGGGGGGGGAATTATAGTATCGAGCTAATATGAGAGAAAAATACTTCTATTACTTTCAAGAATAGAAAGAAGAGACATACAAGCTTTAAAAAAAACTCTAAAAAAAACACCTCACAAATCTCTCAAGGATATTACACAACTCTTCTTGGTTGTGCTGTGATGATCTAATGTCTAATATTTTGGTGTGTCTACAAATGATAGAAGGCTTCCCTATTTATAGGGATGAAATGAACCTATTGATGTCATTTGTGACTCAAGCAAGCACTTGACAATTTGTCAAATACAAGGAAGATGTTTTCTTCCTTAAAACAAGGAATATGTTTTCTTCCTCAAAACAAGGGAAATGTTTTCTTCCTTAAAACAAGGAATATGTTTTCTTCCTCAAAACAAGGGAAATGTTTTCTTCCTTGTTTTCTTCCTTAAATTGAGGGAGATGTTTCCTTCCTCAAATTATGGGATGGATCCAACAGTAACTTCTTTAGTTTTAACAAGAAACTACCTTTTCGCTACTTCTTATATTTGGATATTAGAGAGTGATCGTTCATAAGTTTAATGAAGTCATTCATGACCGCGCGAAGCGCGGGTATATTACCTAATTATAAATATAAGTAGGGTTTAAGTTAGGCCATATGAATATTATAGTAGTAGGATTTAAGTTAGACCGGATACATAAACATCTACGTTATTAAGGATGTGTTTGGTACGACGGAAAATGTTTTCCTTAAAAATTTGAGCGAAAACATGTTCCAGATCAATTAAAACACACCAACGCATCCCCCAACCCACTCCTGCACTATCCACCCACCCCCCACCCCCCTCACCCCTAGCCCATCAGCAGAAGTTGTACTCCGTCTTCAAAATCCTCATATTGTTTTGCGCTGAATATATCGAAATGCTTTTAAAACGATGTTTTCCAACTTGCGTATCAAATAGGAAAAAATGAGTAGAAAAATCACTTATTTTTCGATAAAATGTTTTCTTGAAAAACATTTTCCATCATACCGAACACACCCTAAAGCTATCATATTTTTCTTCATTTTAGACATTTTAACTGAGGCTGTTACCTAAAATATGTCAACTATGTGCAAGTTAAACATTCTAGTGAAATGATTTTACCTGAAATCAAGCACAGGAAGAAATAAGTGAAATTTAATAGTACTTTTTTCTTTCTTTCTGGCAAGCGATTCAAGAATAGTCACAGAGAATTTCCCCCTAGTTCATCTTATTGATTTATGCTTAAGTTAAATCTAAAATCTAGTTTACTATCTCGTGCGCACATGAGGTTTGTCGGACCACACTTATGTCGATAAAAGATATCAAGTGATTATGTGATAATTGGGACAAACTTTAAGTGTACCTAAGTATTTGACTTTATCACCAAAGATTGTGTTGTAGTGGTTGGTACTACTTCATCCTTAATCAGGAGGTTTCGAGTTCGAGCCCCTTGGATACGGAGTCACCATTGTTAGGGAATGCTTTGCCCTCAATGTGAAACTACCCGACACGAATCTGGATTTAGTCGGGTCCCAATGCAGGACATCGAAGGGAAAAAAAAGTATTTGACCTGAAAATATTGATATTAAATCTCGTAATTAAACATGTTAAAGTATTTGAATGAAACCTCGTGAAATTAGCCGACAACACATTCCCACGCAAGTGTAGTGTCTGTTTGACTATTCGCTCCGTAAAAGCACAACAAAAAAGGAATAAACACAAAAGAAAACGTGGAAATTTAGCAAGTTGATGTAGAATAGTTTTCAAGTGCTTTTTGTTAGTTGAGTTTCTTTTAACAGATGTTCCCAAACTTGCCTCTCCTTCCATTTTCCTCCAAACTTGCCGGTAATGGTGTAATGTAGTTTACACTACTTAAATTTAAACGGTCATCAACTAATGTTCATTTACTTATTTCGTACTACATTAGAAAAATAAAACTAGTAACTTTATTATCACTCGTGCAACAAAAATGAATTTATTATCTATCGATATAGAGGAATGCACGAGATCCTTACATCATTAATTAAAGATATTGAGTTCTAGATTTGAAAACAGGATGATTATTATAAAGATAATCTGAAATTTTCTAGAGGTTTGAATTCACAATGGTGTGTCAATTCAAACACTTTAAAAAAAAAAATTGGTTTCTATTACATAGCGGGGGAGGGGTAGGGGAGGGGATTACAACGTGAGGATTCGAACCCTCACCAACAAGGTGAGAGTTCAGGTAGTCAACCAACTGAGCTACTAGATCCCTACTGTCAATTCAAACACGCCACTAAACAAAATGGCAATTTCCTAATAACTAACATGTTCGAGTTTTCCGACGTGAACAGTACTCCAGCGTGAACAGTACTTCCGGCGTGAGTAGGTTCTGTCTAACTAGAATTGGTACCTCCGGCTGCCTTTTTTTTATTTTTTTATTTTTAATTCTCTGTCTTTTATCCTTGCAGCTAATTTACATTCTTGCATTACTTATATCATTCTTATCGTAGTAGTTGCACCTTCATCTAGATTATTGCTAACTTGTGTTTTAGTATTGATTTTTGCCTGTTTGAGTAATTTATATTTGTTTTACTGGCTTTGGTAGACGATGGTGGACTAGGGTCATGTTCTCAGACGGGGGTGAGGGTTGGAGAGGGTGGGTGGGTTAAGGGAGTCTCTACTCTGCAAGTAGGGTCTTGGAATATTGGGACTCTAACGGCGAGGTCCATCGAACTAGTTAGGATTCTTAAGAAGAGGAGGATTAATATAGCTTGTGTCTAGGAGACTAAATAGGTAGGATCCAGGGCTAAAGATGTGGACGAGTATAAGTAATGGTTCTCAGGTACGTCGAGGGATAGGAATGGGCTAGGCATTGACTTAAGAGACCAGGTGGTAGGGGTTAAGAGGGTCAGTGATAGGTTGATGACGATTAAGCTGGTCGTTGGAGGATTTATTTTGCACATTATTAGTGCTTACGCGCCGCAAGCGGGCTTGGGCGGGGAGGAGAAAAGACATTTTTGGTAGGATTTGGACGAGATGATGGGAGGTATACCGCCCATTGAGAAGCTATTCATCGGAGGATATTTCAATGGGCACATTGGGTCAATTTCGGGGGGATATGATGATGTGCATGGAGATTGTGGTTTCGGGGACAAACGGAGGAGGAGTTGCACTGTTGGATTTCGCAAAAGCATTTGGGCTGGTGGTAGCCAATTCGAGTTTCCTGAAGAAGGAGGAGCACTTGATAACCTTTCGTAGTTCGGTGGCCAAGACGCAGATAGACTTTTTACTCCATATGAGGGATGATAAAGGTTTTTGTAAAGACTACAAGGTGATTCCGAGTGAGAATCTAACGACCCACCATAACCTCTTGGTGATTGATTTGGAAATCAAGATGAGGAAGAGAAAGAGGGTCGTGGATGACAAGCCTAGGATCAAATAGGGGAGTTTGACCATGACGGGTGCCCTAAAGATGGGGAAGAAGTTGAGGACTATGGGAGCCTGGGAGAGTAGTGGGGAGGCGACCAACATGTGGGATAGGATGACCAGTTGCATTAGAGAAGTAGCTAGAGAGGTGCTGGGGGTCTTGGAGGATAGCCGTGGTCGGCACCGGGGGGACTGGTAGTGGAATAGAGAAGTTCAAGAGAAAGTTGAAGCTAAGAAGGTGGCGTATACGAAGTTGGTAGACAACAAGGATGATGAGGAGAAGCGAACAAATAGGGAATTTTATAAGATGGCAAGGAAGGAGGCAAAGTTAGCGGTTACGGCGGCAAAGACAACAACTTTTGAACGCCTGTATGCAGAACTAAAGGACAAAGGTGGGGATAAGAAGTTGTACCGACTAGCCAAGGTGAGGGAAATGAGGGCGCGTGACTTGGATCAAGTGAAGTGCATCAAAGACGAGGATGGCAGGGTACTGGCGGAGGACACTCTTATTAGACGGAGATAGCAGTCATACTTCCACAAACTCTTGAACGACGAAAGGGACAGAGATATTGTGTTGGGAGATTTGGAGTACTCCGAGAGGTGTCGTGATTTTGGATATTGTAGGAGTATAAAGGTTGAGGAAGTTAAGGGTGTTGTTCGTAGGATGAGTAGGGGAAGAGCGATCGGGTCCGATGAGATTCCTGGGGAGTTTTGGAAGACTGCAGGCAGGCCAGGTTTGGAGTGGTTGACTCGGTTATTTAATGTCATCTTTAAGACGGCTAAGATGCCCGAAGAATGGCAATGCAGTGCAATGATTCCATTATACAAGAACAAGGGCGACATTCAAAGTTGCAACAACTACAGAGGGATCAAGTTGCTAAGCCAAACTATGAAAGTGTGGGAAAGGGTGGTAGAGATGAGGGTGCGGAGAGGCGTGTCTGTCTCAGAGAACTAGTTCGTATTCATGACGGGGCGCTCAACTACAGAAGCTATTCATCTTGTACGGAGACTGGTGGAGCTGTATAGGGAGAGGAAGAGGGACCTGCACATGGTATTCATCGACCTAGAAAAGGCATACGACAAAGTGCCGAGAGAGGTTCTATGAAAATGCTTGGAGGCTAGAGGTGTACCTGCGGCTTACATTAGGGTGATCAAGGACATGTATGATGGGGCTAAGACCAGGGTAAGGACTATGGGAGGAGACCCACAACACTTTCCAGTGGTGATAGGGTTGCACCAGGGATCAGCTTTTAGCCCATTTTTATTTTCCTTGGTGATGGATGGATTGACGTGGCAAATTCAAGGTGAAGTGCCATGGTGTATGTTATTTGCGGATGACATAATCCTGATTAACGAGTCTCGCAGCGGAATTAACGCTAAGCTGGAGATTTGGAGACAAACTCTGGAGTCTAAAGGGTTCGAGTTGAGTAGGACAAAGACAGAGTACTAGGAGTGCAAGTTCAGTGGTATAGTGCATGAGGCGGACGTTAAAGTGAAGCTTGGCACCTAGGTCATACAGAAGAAAGATAGTTTCAAATATCTTGGGTCTATTATACAAGGAAATGGGGACGTTGATGATGACGTCACACGCCATATTGGTGCAAGGTGGATGAAATGGAGGCTTGCCTATGGAGTGTTGTGTGACAAAAAGGTGCCACCAAAACTTAAAGGCAAGTTCTACAAAGTGGTAGTTAGACCAACTATGTTGTATGGGGCAGAGTGTTGGCCAGTCAATAAATCTCATCTTCAGAAGATGAAAGTGGCGGAAATGAGAATGATGTGATGGGTATGTGGGCACACTAGGAGCGATAGGATTAGGAATGAAGTCATACGAGACAAGGTTGGAGTAGCCTCAGTGGAAGACAAGATGCGGGAAGCGAGGCTAAGATGGTTTGGGCATGTGATGCGGAGAGATGCAAATGCCCCAGTGCGGAGGTGTGAAAGGCTGGCTAGCGACGGTTTCAGAAGAGGTAGAGGTAGGCCGAAGAAGTATTGAGGAGAGGTGATTAGACAGGAATGGCGCATTTCCTGCTTACCGAGGACATGACCTTAAATAGGAGGGTATGGAGGACTCATATTAGGGTAGAAGGCTAGTAGGTTGTCGCGTTTATCCTTTCTTAAGAGTAGTTTTATTGCTCTATAGTTTTTTGTCTCTTGATTTCTGCGAGTATATGTTGGTTTATAATGGCTTATTTACTTTCATTGTTTTCATTTTCATAATTGCTTTGATTTGTTTGCCCGTATCTGACCTTTCATATGCCTTTTCTTGAGCCGAGGGTTTTCCGAAAACAGCCTCTTTAACTAAGGTAGAGGTAAGGTCTGCATACACTCTACCCTCCCTGTTATATCCCGTATTTTTGAACGTCGGATTATTTGTAAGCTGAGGTGGGGCCCACACGTCAAGATTTTTTTTGGAACATGTGACAAGTTATATGAATCACATATGTAAAGTTAAACACAACTCACGAAGGACCCTTGGGCCAAATCAAAGTGGAAGCCCTCCAAATGAATATTTTTAAGAAAACGTTTTCGGGTGACCTGACTTTGAGGGGCAAAAACGGCATTATAAGTTTGGAATTTGGAAAAATACCAAGAAATGGAAGTTGTAGATAATTGAATTAGCTTTCCAACCATAGGTCGTGGGTTCCCAGGTGACGTCGGTACAAGGAGATATGGACGTTTTAAGGTCGAAAGGTCAGTGAGCTAGGCCCAACTCGGGGCCAACCGGGTTAGGCCCATGACAAAAAAAAAAAAAAAAAAAAAAGAGAAGAAGAGGCCCAATAGGGGCCATTCGGCCATGGTCCATAAAAAGGACCCAAGCCCAAGTGAATTCATCTGTGTGATGAATTAATAAAAGGACCATTTAATTAACATATTATTCATAGAACTTTCAAGACAAATTGAGAAGGAGAAAAACAAGAGCAAGAGTTGAAGGCCATATGGCCATGACCCTCCAAATTTGACCCCTTAAAATCTTGTCCCAAAAATTATTTTCTTGTGGTATTCCTACTAATTCAAGGGTCCTCTACAACGTGGTATAATTGTTTCGGAAGATAGACCGCTTGTTTCGTCGATTTAACACTTTGGACAAGTGAAGAAGATAAGAAGAAAAAGGTAAGATTTCACTCCTTTTGCCTTGGAAGAAATATATATAGGTGTTGTGGAATGTGAAAAGGAATGTAGAGTATGAAAATTTTGTGTTATGGATATATATATATATATGTATGGCCGAAAATGGTATGCATAGATAGGGATGATTAAAATTTTATTTGTTATGTTGGTTGTGTTGTTGAGGTCTTGTGATGGAAATGGAGGAAAAATGGTTTAAGATGGCATGAAAAATTGTTGGAAAATGATTATAGGAACTTATGTGATTTTAATGTAATTTTATGTAAATATGGAAATGGAGTTTTAAATGTGAATGGCTATGTTGATTGGTGAATTTGGAAGGATGCTAGTCCAAATTGGCATGAAAGATTGATTGTTAAGTTGTTATGGGAAGTTTTGTGATTTTATGGTAGATGTATGTAATTATGAAAATGAAATTGTTAAGGTGTGAGTTATGATCATTGTTAATGAAATTGGAAGATGAAAATGTGTTATGAATATTTATGTCGAAAATTAGAAGTTTCGGATGAATTATGGTTTTGGTGGAATTTTTGTATATTTTGTAAATATTTTGCAAAATAATATAAAATGCTTCCGAATTGTATTGGGGTGATCTTGATTAGTAAATGAATGTGAGAATGTTGATATTGATTTGAAAATGTGAAGTTGGAATGGAAGCTATTGTGCTATGTAGAAAAGAAGACGATTTATGTTAGAATGCGTTTCAAATCGATTGTTGATGCTATTGGTATTGTTGTTGGTATGGTTGTTGATATTTTGGCCGAGTTAGAATCTCGGGGATGTTGTATGTATAGGGGAGATGCTGCCCAAATTTTTGTAGACAAGTATTGGTTAAGATTGAATTCTTAAAGTTTTATGATTAATATTTGGCAAATGTGACCAATTGTAGATTTTGAAGGAAATGGGATTCGAATTTGGATAAGCGTAAAAGGCAAATAAGGTATGTAAAGCTTTACCTTTCCTTCTCTTGGCATGTCTTAGGTTTGGATACGAGCCTCGGGGATGACTCTACTCTTAGGAATCCGAGCCTAAATTTGCCCCTTTTGCATTCAGTAGAATTGAATTAAATATTTTATGAATAGTGAAAAAATTGCCTAAACACCTAGAACTTGCGTAACTAGGACCGGACTACTTTAAAACTCTTACAAGTGACGTCATGAAGTGTAACGTACGTAAATTGTACGCCACCTCAGTTGACCCGAGGTGGGCCCACTATTCCCGATTCATCTCCTATTGTATTATTGCCTTATTTTTGAGCGATATTAAAGGAAACGTTTTAACTATTCTTCTAACTACTAAATGATAGTTATTTTAAATATTCCATTGAGTCTTATAAACTATTTTGGGACATGGAAACGATTCCAGAGGCTTTGTCTTGATACAATTTATCGTGCCATCCAAAAGGTATATATATATATACATTATGACTATTGTCCGATTCCTTCGAACTGATCTGTCGTTTGGATTGCTTCATCGAGTCTAGAAAGAGATTTATATGCATATGGTTTCTCATCAATCTGTTCGTGGACGCCTCAATATGCCTTTTCACTGAGCCCGGGCCAGGATATGTAATCGTGCGCATTCCACTGCATTGTTCACCGCGTCCCTCGATGTGCGGGTCGGGTTCTGTTTATGTATACGATATGATTGTCATACCCCTTTTTAACCGGGGTTAAAGTAGAAGTACGACATATTGGAGATTCCTATGTTTTGTTTGTATTAAGGAGTCGCCACCTAATTATTTATGGTGAATTAGGACACCTAAAATTTATTAAAGTTATGTTTAAAGTTAACTCTGTTTGTGGTCTGCGAAACTTAAAATTCTAGGTAAGGGTTCAATTTGTCTAAAGGGAAGGTATTAGGCATCCTTTAAGACCCATTAACAATGGTTAACCGACCGGACTTAAAATTAATTAGGCTAAGTGTAGGTATAATATCATAGAAAAGAAAATAACTTTATAAGTATTGCTAGAGTTATGAATAGATATATAAGCATGCTATTTAAAATAGGACTTTGTAGGAAACAACAATATGCATGAAAAAGAGTTTAGTTATAATAAACTAAAAGAAACAGGATGTATAACGTTTATCTGTATTTAGAGAAAATAAATTATGCCGATTAATAAATTAGAACAGTCGTTTGTAATAAATTATTAAATAAACTTTTAAAATGGTTTTATGGAAAAAAGTATTAGTTCAATGTAAGCTATGTCGTAGAAAAAGTATTAGTTCACTATGAACTATGTAAAGTTCATTTCAACAAATACGTGATTCAAATGTTGGAAAGGAATTAAAGCGGAACAGTTATCCATGGGAACTAGTTTACCTTTTATTTCTCAAAAAAAACAAGTTAGCGTTAGTGTAAAATTAGTAACGTTTTTAAATTTCTAAGATAGTAAGAATGAATCTTGATTCTTAAAATATGTAGTCATGATATTTTAAAAATCAACTATTCTAATAAAAATAAACAGTATAGATACTATAAATAATTTAACATAGAAAAAGGGGGAAAGAAGCCTATGAATTAATTGTTAGCTCTCTTTTAAATTAACTACCCATTGTATCAACCCACTAATTCCACTAAAGTTTATTCTAGCTAAGAAAATAAACCATGTAAAATACTAGTTGTACAATATAACTTAAATGTACGAAATAAAAGGCGAATGGAATTAAATAGGTTCAGCCCATTTTTTATAGAACTACTGCGATTGTCTGCTGTTGGGTTTTGGCCCAAAAAATTTAGCATCTGGCTGCGAATTCCATGCGGTAGCGGTGTCGTTGAGTCTCAAACTGAGACTCTTCGGCTCCGGTGTGTCATGCAAAAGAAAAGAAAAGAAAAGAAAAGGATTAGTAACGGAAAATTTAATTTCTCAACAAAGTAAATAGATGCCAACCCTCAGCTAATTCCAAATTAATGCCTACCCAGTTCGTCGTGTTTTAGAATGTTTCGGCATAAAATGAATATCATATATATTCTAACAGATAGGTATAGATGTGCATCCGAATACTCACAGAGTTCAGCATTTGTTTCAACCAAAGAAAAACTTAGAAAATTTTGTAAAAAGGAAAAGCAAAAAAAACGACAACGACTGCCCATTCTAGAGTTCAACTGACACCAGATTTCAAATTGACACCTAACTGATCAGTTTATATTCAACGAAGCATAACGACATAGAGTTCAACTGGTAACCAGATTTCATCGACAAATACCAGTATTCATATTGAGCCAAATGAGAATGATAATATAGGACAATATTCATCAGCACCTAGATCAGTTCTAAACAACGCATGTAATCTACTCAAATGGAGTCATTCTCTGGATGTATATTAATATCCCTGCTAAATGATTTACTCAAAACCACATGCTGATTCTATTTCCACATAAATTGGGTTAATCAAAACTGCAATACAGGTAACAACTTGGCATACTAAGGAACCAGCAGATGATTGGCATACAGGATTTCGATAATATTCAGATTTTTGAATAAATTTATAGGCTTGCTCATAGTCATCTTATTATTAAACAAGAAACTAAGTCAGATCAACCACATCTATTTGTTAAACAACCAGGCATATCTAAGTATTGCAGTGATTAAGCTGGATGGTTAGTGATTAAACCAAATTAACCTATACCTATCCAAACGACAATCCAAACAGCATAGTCAGAATACGAAATATATTGATTAATCTGAGCAAACCTAACAGACCTACAACTAGGCAAGATTCATGATAAGCCCAACCGAATAACTAATGAGTCAGCAAATATCGAATAAGAATACTATTTCGACTAATAGAACTTCAAACAACCAGTATCGACATGTCGTATAATCACTTTATCATATTTAAATCTAAGCCTAATGCATTCATGACAGTGTGTCTTTTTTGAACCAATAGAGTAAAAAAAAGAGACAATGCTGGTCTGTTCTAATCGTATATGTAATATATACCTAAGATATACACACAGTAGTGTGTATATCAGATGTATATCGAATATATATCTTCTTCCTAACTTGATGACCCCTTATATATCCTATGTATATGCGGTTTTAAATATGTCCTAAGTTCTGGAAATTCATTCTTAAGCAGTAATAGACATCTTTCAAATTCGATCAATGATTAATATCCTATCCTAACAGCTCCCAAAAACACCAAACAAATAACGTGACGACAACGAAACTACATAACCACTAACATACAGCAGAATAAAAGAAAAACCTTAACCGAAACAGAAATTAAAGATTATGAGTGATAAGGTATCGAAGTTCACATCTTTTGTGTGCAATGAACCGGGGCGTCGACAGCGAATATACTCGAACACGACGAGCTCGAAATCGATTAAAGTAACCAACGTTTTGAACAGAAAACGAAAGGAAAATGGAGCAATTGTTCATTGTCTTTGTTGATTAAAATTTATGTTTTGTAGGGAATTTTTGGTTCTAAATCTTTTCTCTTGATTCGGGTTTCTTATTCCTAAGAATAAACCATTCAAAACCCCAAAAATCCCCCCCTTGTTGAGTAATTTCGTTGTTTTTTTTATAGAAAACATGAAGAGAGAGAGAGAGAGACGGGGCAGAGGAGACAACGACGTGGGGGACAAACGTGTGTGGAGATGCAGAGAATGTGGGGAGCAGAGGAGTGTGGAGGTGTCAGAGAGGAGGAGAAGTGGGGATAACGTGGAGGTGGTGTCAGACGCGTGGGATGGAGGAGCGTGGTGGAGAAAAACAGTGGGGTGTGTGTGCGGCGGCTAGGGTTTAGGGTGAAGGGGAGGAAGAGAACGATGATGAAGAGAGAGATGGAAGAGAGAAGAGGGGAACAGGGGAAGTGGAGAGGAACGTGAGGAGACAGAGGCGTGTGGGGGACAAGGGTGAGTGGGAGAGAGCGTAGGAGAGAGGAAAGGAAGGAGAAGGGAGGGTGAGAGAACTGAAGAGGAATGGGGGCGGCTGTGGTGAGTGGAGAAAGAAAAGGGATTAGGGTTCTTTTGGTGTGGATGATTAACAAGTGAAGTGGGTCGGGTCGAGTGTGATAAGGTGTGGGCTGGATTTGTTTTGGGCTGGTTCAATTCGAAATGGGCTAGTTATTTTGTCCGAATTTGGCCCTTTTTCCTCCTTTAATTTAATTATTTTCTTGGGCTTTTAACCTAATAACCAGTGCAAAATATATTATGATAATTAATGATTTATATGTAGAAAATAAAGGACTTGATAAAGTATAATTAATTTAATGAGTCCGCCCGAAAATGAAATGATGACGAACCATTTAAAATTTGTGATAAAGTAATGCTCGTAATGTTGAAAATAAAAGTAGCGATGTTAATAGTAGTAGCAATAAAATATTGTGAAAAATAAAGTATTTAGCTCGTCAGTAAATTTAGAAACCCGAGTAAATTAAATAAAAGAGGGACAAAATTGGGTGTCAACAATGATGATACGGGGATGGCGGCCAGGATGGCATATGATCTGTCTGTCCACCGCGTCCCGTACTAAGAGGGCCGAGATCTGTTACCGCGTCCCTCGCTGGAGGGCCGGGATCTGGTATCTGTTATCTGTGATCTGTTTCTGCATATGATCCGGCATGCATGACTAGGGATATGAAAGTAAGTATTTTTATGTTTTGAATGAGGTAAGTATTCCCAGTACTTCCGATTCTGATTATGGTTCTGTCTGTTATGTTTCTGCACTTCCGGTTCCGATTATGAGTTTATTTGTTATATTCCCTGCTTTACATACTCGGTACACATTCCGTACTGACCCCCTTTCTTCGGGGGCTGCGTTTCATGCCGCGCAGGTACACCCAGATGATGTGAAGTTACTATAGAAGATGTTCCAGCAGAGTTGGCAAGCTCCATTTGTTCCTGGGGTGCCACCGAGTCAGAGTTTGTATGCGTGCTTCTTATGGAATGGTATTAGAGACTTTGCAGACAGAGTCGTGGGTATAGTGTGTCAGTTTGCAGGCGGCTCCATCAGCCGATATGTCTTCTGTATTATGTGTTAAATTCTATATAATTACAGATTTTGTCTAGTTCGAAAACATTGATAAAATAAAGATTTTGAAAGCTTACTATGTATTTTACTTTTATTTGGTTTCAGAGTCCGAATAGATTATGTGTTACACCTCGGAAAAATCTTCCGTTGGTACGCAAGTGAATGAACTAGCGAAATACGAGTATCGGGTTAATGATGACTTAAGGGCATTTTGGGAAAGAGTTATAACGTCCCTTAGATTGGTATTGAAGTGTTAAACAAGTGTTAAGAAGGTTCCATGAGGATCGGAGATCAAACGAAGTGGCGAAACTAAGTTCAGTGACTGATGAGTTCTACGGCTCATTATACGGACCGTATAATGTTATACGGACCGTATAGTGGACCGTAAAACCATCACAGTGAAGGTTGGTTGCTGGTGGAATTTTACGGTCAGTTATACGGACCGTATAAAATTTATACGGACCGTATAACGAACCGTCGAATGGTCACAGTGAAAGGTTGCTCACTGGTAACGTTTTACGGTCAGTTGTACGGACCGTAAAACTGTTTTACGGACCGTATAAAGGACCGTCAAGTAGTCACAGTGAAGGGGTGCTGGGCAGACCCATTTCACGGTCTATTATACGGACCGTATAACCATTATACGGACCGTATAATGGACCGTATAATGGAACCCGACAGTTCGGTGATGATTTAATAAATAAAGACCAAGTTCATGAAAATCATTTCCACATTTCCTCTCTCTCTCTCTAAAACATCTCTCTACAACTTTTGTACAAGTTTTCAAGGGTATTAATCCATCAACCACATTAAACAAGTAAATCCAAGGTAGAAACCCATCAAGGATCATCTAAAGTCAAGAAACCCAAATGGTGAAAAACTAGGGTTTTACTCAAAGTGGAGTATTATCAACAAAAGCTTGTCCCTACAACTTCTAAGGTAAGATTCATGATTTTTATATGATGTTTACGGTATTGGAGAATTAAAATGCATGGATTGTAGAAAACATGGTCCATTAGGACATGAATGATGAATAGTGACGTTTTTGAGACATAGTTTGAATTGAATCATGATTGTTGTTGTATTGTGATATGAGTGTGTTATAAATGACGTTAAGATCATGAAATAGACATTGTATATGGATGAACGAAGTTGGGTGTTGTGACCATAAATAGGGACAAATGGAAGTGAATTGAGAATGTGGATAATGTAGATGATTAATGGCCATGGAAATGATATTATAAATGTGTTGTTGACGTTTGGGGTTGAATTATGATATGGACAAATGTTGTATAGATAAAGGAGATACTGTCCAATTTTCTCTAGTTCTAGCCATGTGCACTAGTTATCGATACTAATGATAGTATGGCCTTAATGAAGGTAGAAACGTGAGCATCGAAGGAGTACGTGCAAGTGTAGAATAATTCGACAAAGAGGTATGTAAGGCTAACCCTTCTTTCATAAGGCATGGTTCTTTGGCCAAACTCCCAATCCCTCTATATGAGCATGTTGACTACAATTGTTTCACATTCCGAGCTCATAAGCTCACTATCCTTGATTGGTACTACGAATGCGCTACGCACCTCAGGTGACGAGTAGGACTACGATATAGAAGTAACAATAACGATAATGATAGTAATGATGATGGTGATAATAATGATGCTAAAAGTGTCTACGGGCTGTTATGCTCATACGTGCCCATGAAGGGCTATAATGAAACCCCGAGCTTATAACGCCGGGTAGAATATATGTGTATGAATATGTATAGAATATGTATACGATTTCGAAACGCGCGCACACATCTGCAGATGGTACGGATAACCCTGAAGCCTTGGTAGGGCCAGGTATGAGTAACATTGAGCCTTGGTTGGCCAAGTATGTATATGAAATACTGATCCAATGAGGTCGGGTACGCTATGTAAATTCCATGTATACGAAATGATTATGTATGTATATATTATGTAAAAGAATGTGATGAGACTATGTATAAGAATACGAATGAGGACATGTACACTAATACGAGCACAAGCATGGTACGAGTTTTATTATGGGGCACGAATGACGATGTGAGTAAGTAAGAGACATGATGATGATGATATTATTGTCTCCCCTCCTATGCTATTCCATATATTGTTCATTATGTTGTATATCAATGTTAATCATGCTTTACATACTCAGTACATTCTTCGTACTGACGTCCTTTTTTTTGTGGACGCTGCGTCATGCCCGCAGGTGCTCAGGGAGACAGACTTGACCCATAGCTGCCTATTTGAAGATTTCATAGAGAGCTCCATTTCCTTCGGAGCCATATCTTTTGGGTACTCATTCTGTTGTGTATATAATTATGGGCATAGCGGGGTCCTGTCCCGCTCATGATATGTCATACTCTTAGAGGCTCGTAGTCATGTGTATGTGGGTAGAGATGTTTGGCCATGTCGGCCTATGTTTTGTATATCTTTTGTTGGCCTCGTCGGCCTTGTGTATTTGACATGGCATAGATGCCCATGATATGTCAATTGATGATGGTCGTCCAATGGGACTAGCTTGATTAATGATTTAAAATGCATGAAATGAATTATGGTTCACCTAGATGTTATGATATGCATGATAAGGGGGTGCCCGGGTGGGGTAGCTGTTGACACCCAATTTTGTCCCGCCTCTCTTCCAAAATACCTATTTATGCTCCTAACATTTTGTGGAAAATTAAAAAATATATATATTATAGTTTACTAATTATTAGCCTCTTATCAATACCGCTGTTGCATTATTCTATCAATTATTATTATTACTATTACCGCATTTATTATTGTTATTATTATTATTATTATTATTATTATTATTATTATTATTATTATTATTATTATTATTATTATTATTATTATTATTATTATTATTATTATAGTTCACAACTTTTATCATTTCAGCATTTTACCAGCTCACGCACGCGCGTCACATTTATCTTGGCATAATTTTTTTTTTTTTTTTTTGTATTAGGCAATATTCTGTCATCCTTGGTATATCATTAATTAAAATGGGTCTTTTATTCAAGTTCAGAAGCCAAACTATTTCTTGCACTCAGTCTGTACTTTTGACTTACCGGACCCCAAATCAAAGTCCGATTAACTCCTAACATTTTTTGGACTAGATCATATTTTTTATCCAAATTTTTAGACCAGTCCATATTTTAATTTACTAGCCATTCTTTTAATACCCGGTCTAAAAAATCGACCCAGTCCACAAATGGACCGGGTCCGACCCATTTTGCGTTCAAAATAAGGAAACCCTTTTAGGGTTTCCCTTCATTCTCCTTCTCACCAGCCGCCTCCCCTCCCCTCTTCTCCTCTCCATCTCCGCCTCTCTTCCTCTCCGCCCTCTTCTCCCCCCCCCCCCCCCCCATCGTCGCCTCCACTACACCACCATCTCCCCATCTCTTTCTTTCCTCTCTCCTTCCCTTTTACCCTAAAACCCCGCTGCCATCCCACGCCTCTGTTCCCCACTAATTTTCTCCTCATGTTCTTCCCTCTATCTCCCATACCGCTGCCATTTCCACTACTCCACGCTCACTGTCACCCCACTTAATTTTGTCCCCCACCACGTTACACCATATTCCTTCACTCGTCTGACGCCACTCCCACCACTCCTCTGACACCCTCCACTACACCACGACACCCACACCACTGTCATCCCCACTCAATTTTGTTCCCCACGCCGCTCTCTCTTTCCTTCAAGAAACCCTAGATCTCCCCTATAAATATTGATTTCTATGATCGTTGAGGAAGGGGGTTTTGGATTTGAAAAACCCCTACAAGATAAACTCTTTCAATACCTGAAACCCCTTACTAAAACTCGGTCTTGGATCCCCAAAATCCCTTCAAGAAACAGGGGAAAATTCGAACCAAGGCAGTCTGAAAACCCCCTAAGAATCGAAGTGCTTGAATCGCCAAATTTCTCTAAAAGATACGAGTCTTTAATTGTTCTAGTTCCCCTGTTAAAACCTCGGCTTTCGATTTGCTCAATATCGTCATAAATATTAGATCCTATTCTTTTTTTTGCTGTGGATATTCGTCCGAATCCGAACATACACGAGTTCGAATTTCAAAGTGTTCGAGTAGGTATCGAGACCTTCGCCTCACTTCGCTGCACCCGAAAAAGATGTTAAGTAAGCTTATCCAGTCATCAACAAACCTGTTTGGTTTAAGGCTGTTCTATGCTTAAATTGCTGTCTTAGCTCAACATGTCGCTAGGGTATGTTCAAATGCGTATATAACATACATTCACTATCTCATTTAGTTGCTTGTTATTGGTTTGCTTGCACTATATGTTAATTCAGTCTAAGATATGTTTGGATGCCTCCCTGACTAACTAGTTTGCCTGCACTATATCTAGTCTGTTGCTTAGTGTTGTAATCGGTAAAGGACTTGTACTCAGTTATTTAGTTTGTTTGGTTTGCTTGGTGTTTTCCTTGAAATGATCCAGCCTACACATACTCAGTAATATGATTATGATCCAGTTTATGTTCGGGCCACATATAGTTTTTTTCTTTTCTGGGAGCTGTTATGATAGGACCATTAAAGGCTTGATTTGTAACTACATATCTTAGACTGTTAGCTTAAGTTAAGCACTTCATCTAAGATCTGACTTATTCAAAAGAGATAAAATGAACAAAGAGGGTTAGGGAAGTTTTGAAGTGATATTTTGATATTTGAATAGTTGTGTTAAGTCTGAATCTATATGGATGGTTTAGGAAGATAATGCAAATTATATTTGTTGCAACCCCTGCCCTACTTCTTTGGTCTGTTTGGTTTATCTTGGAATACTGAGGTGCTCACTACCCTGTCATAAGTTGTCCTATTGTTTCTCTTATCAAATTTCTTTTGAGCTGTGTTGGTTTCAGAGAAAGATACTCATGTTTATTCATATCCTGAATAGATCTAAAGTGTAAGATGTGTTCTTCGTGTGCATTTCCTTATTAAAAGTAATAGAACTGATGTGTTGACTAATAGTTCCCTTTTTATGTGGCATGTTTCTCTATGCTGTGGAATATAAATCTTGAGTGTCGCCTTGTTTTCCATACCATAAATACATAATGACTGAACTGTGTAAACCCGAATATACTCAATATATACAGCCTACTGATCAGTTTTCGATGTTTTATTTTATATATTTAACCTCATTTGTTGATTACGTACTAATCCTTTTCCTTTTATCTTTTGCATGAACCTCGCATACGAATCCGAGGGACTCATTTCTCCCCGCATTCGGTGTTGGGCTAAAATCCCAACGCATTATTCTTGAGTCATTTTCCCATCAGGCCTACTCGCAGCAAGAAAACAAAATATTTGGGCCTTGGCCCATGTAGATAACAGCAGCAACCCGTAGCAATACAAATGAAATTTCTGGGCTGAGGCCCAACAACAAATAGGATCAGTAATTCCCAAGGGCTGGTCCATTCGATATTTCTTTACTTCTTTTATTTTATTTTATTTTGTGTCTTTAACTTGTATTATGTGACTAATTTTTATTTTATTGTTATTTTCTTAATTTAGATGAACACTAGTGAAATTAGTGGGGTTTAGTCTTAGTGATGGGTAGTAAACCAATAATTAATTCCATAAGTTTTACTCTCTTCTTTTCATATTAAAACTATTTATAATGTCTAATATTCATTTTATTTGGAACAATTGATTTGCAAAATAACATGACTATGTATTTTAAAATAAAGGGAATCATATATCATTCTTACTATTATATACATTTCAAAACGTATTTTAAATAGCTCCTCAAGTTTTGAGTCAATCGGGCATATTCTTAATTAAGCATGGTTAATAAAGAAAATTCTATTAGCTATTTTGTACTTTATTCACACTTCTAAAACTTAAAGTCAATTAATACCTCATCGTTTAGTTCGTTTTAAATATTTATTAAAATATTGCATAAACTTGCATCTTCTTCCACTTATATGTAATTTCGTAAATTTCATTTTCGTTATGCTGCTTTCATTTAAACTATTAGTAACATTTGTAAACTTTATTTCAAATAATATTCTAAGATTTTTTATGCAAAGTATTAATTTTATTTTAATAGCCTTATTATTTAAAGCCTTAGCAATATGTATAAGTTTTCTTTTAAACAACTTATATTTTCCTTTTTGAAACATTAGCATCATTATAAGTCATTTTCTTAAAATTTAAGCACCGTATTTAATCTTAATTAATTAACCTAAGTTTGGTCGGATAACCGTAAGTTAACGGATTCTAAAGGATGCCTAACCCCTTCCCTTTAGGATAATATAGAGCCCTTACCTAGAATCACATTGGTTAAGCAGACTATTAATTGAGATTTAGTTTTAACTTTGCCTTAGTTAACCTCTAGGTGTCCTAATTCACCGTTAAATTAATTAGGTGGCGACTCCTTAAAATCAAAACAAAATAGGAATCACCAACACGTCATACCCCCCTAAATCAGACCCGGTTAAAAAGGGGTGTGACAGCTTGGCGACTCCGCTGGGGAATTTAGGCTCTAACCATAACAACTTAGGTTAATAAATAATTTGTGAGATATTTTGTTTGTTTTATTTTATTTTGCCTATATTGTAGTTTTATATGATTTCAAGTATTATTGTTCCATTCCTTATATGCATTTTTTTGTTCTATGTAATATGTATATTACTGCTTTCCTTAAATTGGCATTCCGTTCATATTTCCTCCACTCCTGGAAAATTCACACATATTCACACACTTAAAGCGGCTTCGCAGTTTGCGCCCGTGCACTACTAAATTACCCTTTTAGTTGGATTGGTCTTGTGGATTTAGTCGATCGGCGGTGCAGTCGACGGCCACAGACTTTCCACTTCCAAGTTGTCTGCTTGGGGGAGCCTTGTGTCATAGGAAAACCATTCTTAGTCTACCTAGGTAGAGCGAAAACCAAAACCTTGTAAGGACATGCATCATTTTAAACCTAGGAGTATTAAGTTCATTAGTCAACCTTACCAAATGTCCAAATGAGTCTATGACTCTAAGTGACACTATTCACTATTTATGTGCATTATTTGAAGGACAAATATGTGGATTATGTGGACCTAATAATCCATAGATAAATATTTCAAGGAAACTAACCTTTTGTTGCAGGTTGTTGTGGAGCATCCAAAATTAATGCCGGAGGTTTGAAGACAGCCAAAGGAAATTAGTGGAGTTGAAGTATTAGATATCTTAGATTAACTTTGAATTGTATTATTGACTGGCATGTAATAAATTTTTATTATTCTTGTAAATTAGTTTAGAAAGAGTTATGGAATGACACATAAAAAACATGTTTGTCCTTCAAATGTTCGTTAGGCCTACCTCTGGCATAAAGAGGTCCCTTGCATTATAGAACGCGATGTATTATGTGCAATAATGTGTTTATATGCAATAATATGTCCTTTCCGTATACTGACTCATTTTCTTCTTCTTTCATTGTTTTATCTTTTTTCGTTTAAACTTATTTTCAAAATAAAAAAGGTTGACTTGTGCTAAAGGGGAACTGGCGGAGCATCCATATTTCACACGGTCTAGAGCCAAGAAATCAGACTCTGACTCATCACTAATCATCTGGTTAACTAAAAAGACTCGTTCTAAAATGGAGCAAAGTTTGATCAATGCAACCACTTCATCTGAGTCATCTCTTAATTTACCGATCACGAGTGATCCCACATCCTCCAAAGAATCAGAAACACATTTGGAGACCATTGCTCGTCTGGAGCGACGAGTTGCCGAACTAAGTCATATGGTACTTCACAACCGGTCATTTTCTCAAACACCGCCACATATGACTCCGTCCCAGGGAGTTCGTCAGACTTTGCCTGTGCCACCTCCATTTCCAAATTTGGACGAATTTAACCAAACAAATTATTTTACCACTTCTCAGCCAGTTCGCTCCGAACACCTCACTCAAAATGCTCCTTTTTTATTTACAACCACCTCTTCAAAAGCTCAGTTCATACCGCCGGCACATGATGTTACCAATACACATCAAGTTCCTCCAGTGTATACTTATACCACAGCTCCACCCATGACACAGATTCAAGGGCAATGTCGCACAGATGTTGATCATTATGTCGAAGTTGAAAATGAAGCACGGTCAGTTAATGATGAAATGATAAATAGAAAACTCAAAAGTTTGGAGGATGCCATGAGAAGTTTGCGTGGACTGGGTAGTAACCAAAGCGTGAGATATGAAGAATTATGTGCATTCCCTGAGGTAGAATTGCCACCAGGTTACAAGATTCCAAAATTTGAGAAGTTTGATGGGTCTGGAAATCCTTTCTTTCATTTGAAAGTCTATTGTGAAAAGTTGATTGGCGTAGGAAAGAATGAAGGGATAAGAGTCAAACTATTCAATCAAAGTTTGAGTGGGAAAGCCTTGGAGTGGTATTCCAAGCAAGATACAACCAAATGGCGTACTTGGGATGATTTGGCAAATGCTTTTGTGGATCACTACAAGTTTCATGTTGAGATCGCTCCTGACAGAATCTCAATTACAAAGTTGAAGAAGAAGTTCACCGAATCATTTCGAGAATATGCTATACGGTGGAGGGAAGGAGCATCTAGAGTACACCCACCCATGGAGGAGACAGAAATGGTTACTTTCTTCATTCAAGCGCTAGAGCCGGAATACTATGAACGTTTGGTGACAATGGGTGGAAAGACTTTTGCAGAGGTGATCAAAGCCGGGGACATGATTGAAGATGGCATTAAGACAGGGAGAATAACAAGTCTTGCGGCTTTACAGTCTACTAGTAGGGCCATACAAACTGGTACTCTCGGAAACGGAAAGAAAAAAGAGAAAGAAGCAGCATCGGTAATGGCTTTGGGAAACACATCATACCGCCATCAACAACCCCCACGATACCAACCTAACGCTCACCACTCACAATATTTCCAATATTCTCCACATCCATACGACCAAGCTTTATCTTACCAACCTCAATCACCACAAATATCCTACCCTGTTTACAACACACAACCAGCATATCGAGCTCCACGACCACCAACATATCCAGCTCCACCATCACAAACTCATCATCCAAACAATGCATCCGCACCTCGCCCAAATAAACCGTTTCGCAATTTCACACCATTAGGAGAGCCACTGAGCGTTGTTTTTGAAAGGCTGCAAGCTTCAGGCTTAGTATATCCTGTGGAAGGTAGAATTCCAGATCCATTACCCAGAAGCTTTGATCCCACTAAAACATGTGCATATCATTCGGGGGTAAAAGGCCATTCGACTGATCGTTGTTACGCATTGAAGCATAAGGTTGAGGATCTTATTGAAGCAAAACAGATCACGGTCAAACCACCAACACCAAATGTGGTTAACAATCCACTCCCGACCCATGATGGGGCCACGATAAATATGATTGGAACAGATGAAAATGTTGACGACCCAGCCGAATTTATAGTGCCTGTGGATCGTGTGGAGGATCATGATTTTGTAGCCGTTGCTTCTCCGGCTGTAGTGATAAGGGGTTGTGTGCCTGTCGAGATATTAGGAGCTTCATCAATACCTTGTGGAAGTAGTTCGAGCACCAAATCAGTTGCCAGTGCTCGATACAAAAGCCGTACCATTGGAATTATCAACAAACTGTGATGGAGTGTCGAGGAAAGGACACGATCACTGACAAGGTTAAGACGTCAGGAATGACAAGGTCTGGGAGGTGCTATTCTCCAGAAGAACTAGTTAGATTGGGGCAACTTAAGGAAACCAACATACCTCCCAAAAGGGTCGTGACTGAATTCGAAGCAGAAGAATTTCTGAGGAAAATTAAAGCTAGTGAGTACTCAGTTGTGGATCAGTTGAAAAAGACCAATGCTCAAATTCCTATTCTCTCTTTGCTTTTGAGTTCAGATATGCACAGAAATGCACTGTTGAGGATTTTGAATGAAGCATATGTTCCAAGCGAAACAACTAGTGAGGCGTTAGCTGGGATGATTGAGCGCGTGCTTGACAGTCATCGAATCAGCTTCGATAATGAAGAATTGCCGCCGGAAGGATGCATGCATAACAAAGCACTCCATATAACTGTCAAGTGTCGTAACATGTTTGTGGCTAAGGTATTAGTTGATGGGGGTTCTGGACTCAACATCTGTCCGTTAACAAGTCTGAAGAAGATCGGATATAATGTTAGCGAGCTCAAGACCAGTGATATGAATATTCGAGCATTTGATGGGGCTCCAAGGCGTCCTATTGGGGAAATAGAGTTGAAAGTGTTGATTGGCCCTGTTGAATTCATTATGGACTTTCAAGTACTTGATATTTCCACGTCATACAATATGCTGTTAGGTAGGCCGTGGATTCATCTGGCTGGGGCTGTACCATCTACTTTGCACCAAACTGTCAAATTCGAGTGGGATCAGCAACAAATATGTATACATGGAGAAGGGGACACGTCTTTCTATCTAGAGCAATCCACCCCATTCATCGAGGCAGAAAGAGGGTTCGACGGAGCAGCTTACCACGCTTGGGAGGTTGTGAATGTCACTAAAGAGAGTGAAGTGTGTCAAACTCAAGAGTTCAAAAGATCATGCGCCGCAATTATGGTTGCAAAAGAAATGGTGAGAAATGGGTACCAACCTGGCTTTGGGCTAGGGAAAACACTAAACGGGCGGGTTGAGCCAGTCGTTCTCCCTACGCAACAGTTTACATTCGGTTTGGGATATGAGCCAACTGAGGAAGAAGTGAAGAAAGCACGAAAGAATAAAAGGAAGGAGATTGCATTGCCAAAACCCATTCCTACCATTGATCAAACTTTCTTAAAACCTTCAGATCTTATTGTTGAAGTTGCCTATGATGATATCGTGGAAGGAGTCAAGAACCTGTTCGTGGAAGATGAAGATGATCATGCTATGATAATCAAAGACTTTGCTGAAATATTGACTTTATAGGCTGGTGAGCCGGGACCTGAGTTGCAAAATTGGACTTCTATCTTAGCCCCGGTTCGCCGGGAGTTTCAGTATTTTAAGTTTAAATTTCCTTTTTGTAGTAGGCCGGAGGCATCAACTAGAACATTTAGTTCCTTTTGTCATGTTGCCTCTATGTTTTGTTACGGCCTTTTTAAATTAAGATTCTGTCATTTTGTTTGTAACGAACTACGTTTGGCCTGACTTCCTGTTGGATACGTAGGCAGCCCACATCGGGTTCGGCCACTCTTTTCAAATCATTTCAGTATCTTTGTATGGGTGGAACTACGTGTGGCCTGATTTCCTTTTGGATACGTAGGCAACCCACATAGGGTTCGGCCCCTTTATTAAAAAACAAAACAAACTCAAAAATCTTTATGTTCATCACGAACTACGTCTGGCCTGATTCCTTTGGGATACGTAGGCAACCCGAGGCGGGTTCGGCCCTTCTATTTTTAAATTTTTAATATCTTCGGATTGTCCAAAACATTTTAGTTCCTATAAAATATATAAAGATTTTTATACAAGACTTGGTCTTCCCACCGTTTAAATTCATGTGTCTTAATATCTTGAAACTGGGACCAATTTTTGAAATCGGTCAAATCACTTTCAAAAATTTTTCATTACAACTTTCTCACCTTTCGATTGTTTAGAACCAAGTGTCTCCAGGACTTGAAACTGGGACAAAATTTTGAAGTCGGTCAAATCACTTTAAAAAACTTTCATTATAAGTTCTTGCTTTTCAATTGTCTAGAATCAAGCATCTCCAGGACTGAAACTGGGACAAATTTTTAGAAATTGCATAAAAGTTATCTTAAATATTTAACCATTTTTTAATGAGAATCTATCCATATTTCTAAAATGCAAATAAATTCAAAAATCAAGTCATTTTACAGATTAGAGCCACTAAGTATTGTCTTTCAAAATCATCCAAATCTCATTACTTTTATTTTTCAAAATACATTTTGTATAACTGAAACTCCCCGGCAAAGCAAGATGTGTGGTGAAGCATCGAAGAATGAAGGATGCGACCGAGACAAGATCAATTCAAGGGCCAAGTTCCCCGACACGCACAAGTCAACTAATTTTTCTTTTAAACTCACGATTTTTCTTTGATGAGGCAGGTTCAATTAACGTGAAGGTTGTGCATATTCGACTCATCTTAAAACTTTAATTATGGGCGTGATCGAAAAGTTAGCTTTCTTCAAAAGGGCAAACATTCTTCAACGTGGATGCAAAGGTAGCTTATGCCGCACGGCGGGCGTCGTTCCACTCATCACGAAATTTCGATTGCAACAGTGGACACAAATTCATCTTCTCAACCAAGGGCTGTAAGTATAATTCTTTCAGACCCAGCTATTTATTCTTATCACTAACAGTTTGTTTTAGCTCGTGACATTCCTCGATGGATCGAATACATATAATCATGGACACTGACCTTGATCACCTGTTATTGGTTAGAATTCCTCAATTTCATCATCACTTCATACATGTTCAAATCATTATCAAATTCTTTTAGAATGAGGTATTTTCATAAGATGACAAGATCGAAATATTGCATCATATATCAAGTTGTGAGGTTAATTGTAGATGTAACTTCCGTCACAACGGGACATGGATTAAGATGTGGATATCTTTCCACAATACTATTTCTAAAGTGGACGTGGATTTACATTTACATTGTGGATGCGAGCATGGAAGTGGGAGTAGAATTATATTACAAAAAATATACATATAATTGTAGAAAGTGGATACAGATTTATATTTTCGAAAGTAAAAGTGGATTTATTTTTTGCGCCGTATAATACGGACGTGAAAGTAGATGTAGATTTATTTTATATCGTATAATACGGACATGAAAGTCGACGTGGATTTACATTTTGTACCGTGAAATGCGGACGTGGATTTATATTTTGAACTGTGAAAGTGGACTTAAATTTATTTTTTCTGCACTCTGGAAATGGATATGGATTTACATTTTTTGCACCGTGGGAAGTGGACGTGATTTAGGCACCCACCTTAGAGTGCGGGTATTTCAATGTTCAATTCAGGCACCCACCTTAGAATGCGGGTATGTCAATTTCAATCCAGGCACCCACCTTAGAATGCGGGTATTTCAATGTTCAAATTAGGCACCCACCTTAGAATGCGGGTATGTCAATTTTCAATTCAGGCACCCACCTTAGAATGCGGGTATTTCCATGTTCAATTCAGGCACCCACCTCCGAATGCGGGTATCTTATATTTCAGTTCAGGCACCCACCTCCGAATGCGGGTATCTTATATTTCAAGTTCAGGCACCCACCTCCGAATGCGGGTATCTTATATTTCAGTTCAGGCGCCCACCTCCGAATGCGAGTATCTTATATTTCAAGTTCAGGCACCCACCTCCGAATGCGGGTATCTTATATTTCAGTTCAGGCGCCCACCTCCGAATGCGGGTATCTTATATTTCAAGTTCAGGCACCCACCTCCGAATGCGGGTATCTTATATTTCAGTTCAGGCGCCACCTCCGAATGCGGGTATCTTATATTTCAAGTTCAGGCACCCACCTCCGAATGCGGGTATCTTATATTTCAAGTTCAGGCACCCACCTCCGAATGCGGGTATCTTATATTTCAAGTTCAGGCACCAACCTCCGAATGTGGGTATCTTATATTTCAGTTCAGGCGCCCACCTCCGAATGCGGGTATCTTATATTTCAGTTCAGGCGCCCACCTCCGAATGCGGGTATCTTATATTTCAAGTTCAGGCGCCCACCTCCGAATGCGGTTATCTTATATTTCAAGTTCAGGCACCCACCTCCGAATGCGGGTATCTTATATTTCAGTTCTGGCGCCACCTCCGAATGCTAGTATCTTATATTTCAAGTTCAGGCACCCACCTCCGAATGCGGGTATCTTATATTTCAGTTCAGGCGCCACCTCCGAATGCGGGTATCTTATATTTCAAGTTCAGGCACCCACCTCCGAATGCGGGTATCTTATATTTCAAGTTCAGGCACCCACCTCCGAATGCGGGTATCTTATATTTCAAGTTCAGGCACCCACCTCCGAATGCGGGTATCTTATATTTCAGTTCAGGCGCCCACCTCCGAATGCGGGTATCTTATATTTCAGTTCAGGCGCCCACCTCCGAATGCGGGTATCTTATATTTCAAGTTCAGGCGCCCACCTCCGAATGCGGTTATCTTATATTTCAAGTTCAGGCACCCACCTCCGAATGCGGGTATCTTATATTTCAGTTCTGGCGCCACCTCCGAATGCGGGTATCTTATATTTCAAGTTCAGGCACCCACCTCCGAATGCGGGTATCTTATATTTCAAGTTCAGGCACCCACCTCCGAATGCGAGTATCTTATATTTCAGTTCAAGCATCCACCTCCGAATGCGGATATCTTATATTTCATTCAGGCACCCACCTCCGAATGTGGATTCAACTTTCGAAATAGGGGCTGCAAGTGTAACTTCTCCAACCCTGTCTTATTTACATATATTTCTTTATTGCTAACAATTGTTTTTAGCTGGTGGCTTTTGACAACATCAAAGTTGGCATCACACATCAAATCGTGGAACTATTTCTTCGGCAGCGAACTGGGGCAATTTGTCGGGAAGGATAATCAGACTTCCCGACACGGGTCAAAGATCTACCTCGAACACTCGCCTCTAATTACAAGTATTCTATTGCATTCCAGCAATTCAATTTTCAGAATTCTCGAGTTTCTATCATAATACCCAGTGTTATCATAATTCAATACTGGGACAATATTTTGCAAGATTCGCGCCAATCGTTAGTCATAAGGTGTCGTAATTGTCCCAGAACTACACTCGACCTGATTCTCGTACAGCCCGAGATATGTAGGCAACTCAGAGACCGGAGTTCGGTCATAATTTTCTCAAGCTTCCTTTATCCGGGACAAAATAGGCTACTGAGTCAACGTCTTTGCCCGACAACTCTTTCATCATTACCGGGCAAAGAGGGACAAGTTGTTGACACCCAATTTTGTCCCGCCTCTCTTCCAAAATACCTATTTATGCTCCTAACATTTTGTGGAAAATTAAAAAATATATATATTATAGTTTACTAATTATTAGCCTCTTATCAATACCGCTGTTGCATTATTCTATCAATTATTATTATTACTATTACCGCATTTATTATTGTTATTATTATTATTATTATTATTATTATTATTATTATTATTATTATAGTTCACAACTTTTATCATTTCAGCATTTTACCAGCTCACGCACGCGCGTCACATTTATCTTGGCATAATTTTTATTTTTTTTTGTATTAGGCAATATTCTGTCATCCTTGGTATATCATTAATTAAAATGGGTCTTTTATTCAAGTTCAGAAGCCAAACTATTTCTTGCACTCAGTCTGTACTTTTGACTTACCGGACCCCAAATCAAAGTCCGATTAACTCCTAACATTTTTTGGACTAGATCATATTTTTTATCCAAATATTTTAGACCAGTCCATATTTTAATTTACTAGCCATTCTTTTAATACCCGGTCTAAAAAATCGACCCAGTCCACAAATGGACCGGGTCCGACCCATTTTGCGTTCAAAATAAGGAAACCCTTTTAGGGTTTCCCTTCATTCTCCTTCTCACCAGCCGTCCTCCCCTCCCCTCTTCTCCTCTCCATCTCCGCCTCTCTTCCTCTCCGCCCTCTTCTCCACCCCCCCCCCCCCCCCCATCGTCGCCTCCACTACACCACCATCTCCCCATCTCTTTCTTTCCTCTCTCCTTCCCTTTTACCCTAAAACCCCGCTGCCATCCCACGCCTCTGTTCCCCACTAATTTTCTCCTCACGTTCTTCCCTCTATCTCCCATACCGCTGCCATTTCCACTACTCCACGCTCACTGTCACCCCACTTAATTTTGTCCCCCACCACGTTACACCACATTCCTTCACTCGTCTGACGCCACTCCCACCACTCCTCTGACACCCTCCACTACACCACGACACCCACACCACTGTCATCCCCACTCAATTTTGTTCCCCACGCCGCTCTCTCTTTCCTTCAAGAAACCCTAGATCTCCCCTATAAATATTGATTTCTATGATCGTTGAGGAAGGGGGTTTTGGATTTGAAAAACCCCTACAAGATAAACTCTTTCAATACCTGAAACCCCTTACTAAAACTCGGTCTTGGATCCCCAAAATCCCTTCAAGAAACAGGGGAAAATTCGAACCAAGGCAGTCTGAAAACCCCCTAAGAATCGAAGTGCTTGAATCGCCAAATTTCTCTAAAAGATACGAGTCTTTAATTGTTCTAGTTCCCCTGTTAAAACCTCGGCTTTCGATTTGCTCAATATCGTCATAAATATTAGATCCTATTCTTTTTTTTGCTGTGGATATTCGTCCGAATCCGAACATACACGAGTTCGAATTTCAAAGTGTTCGAGTAGGTATCGAGACCTTCGCCTCACTTCGCTGCACCCGAAAAAGATGTTAAGTAAGCTTATCCAGTCATCAACAAACCTGTTTGGTTTAAGGCTGTTCTATGCTTAAATTGCTGTCTTAGCTCAACATGTCGCTAGGGTATGTTCAAATGCGTATATAACATACATTCACTATCTCATTTAGTTGCTTGTTATTGGTTTGCTTGCACTATATGTTAATTCAGTCTAAGATATGTTTGGATGCCTCCCTGACTAACTAGTTTGCCTGCACTATATCTAGTCTGTTGCTTAGTGTTGTAATCGGTAAAGGACTTGTACTCAGTTATTTAGTTTGTTTGGTTTGCTTGGTGTTTTCCTTGAAATGATCCAGCCTACACATACTCAGTAATATGATTATGATCCAGTTTATGTTCGGGCCACATATAGTTTTTTTTCTTTTCTGGGAGCTGTTATGATAGGACCATTAAAGGCTTGATTTGTAACTACATATCTTAGACTGTTAGCTTAAGTTAAGCACTTCATCTAAGATCTGACTTATTCAAAAGAGATAAAATGAACAAAGAGGGTTAGGGAAGTTTTGAAGTGATATTTTGATATTTGAATAGTTGTGTTAAGTCTGAATCTATATGGATGGTTTAGGAAGATAATGCAAATTATATTTGTTGCAACCCCTGCCCTACTTCTTTGGTCTGTTTGGTTTATCTTGGAATACTGAGGTGCTCACTACCCTGTCATAAGTTGTCCTATTGTTTCTCTTATCAAATTTCTTTTGAGCTGTGTTGGTTTCAGAGAAAGATACTCATGTTTATTCATATCCTGAATAGATCTAAAGTGTAAGATGTGTTCTTCGTGTGCATTTCCTTATTAAAAGTAATAGAACTGATGTGTTGACTAATAGTTCCCTTTTTATGTGGCATGTTTCTCTATGCTGTGGAATATAAATCTTGAGTGTCGCCTTGTTTTCCATACCATAAATACATAATGACTGAACTGTGTAAACCCGAATATACTCAATATATACAGCCTACTGATCAGTTTTCGATGTTTTATTTTATATATTTAACCTCATTTGTTGATTACGTACTAATCCTTTTCCTTTTATCTTTTGCATGAACCTCGCATACGAATCCGAGGGACTCATTTCTCCCAGCATTCGGTGTTGGGCTAAAATCCCAACGCATTATTCTTGAGTCATTTTCCCATCAGGCCTACTCGCAGCAAGAAAACAAAATATTTGGGCCTTGGCCCATGTAGATAACAGCAGCAACCCGTAGCAATACAAATGAAATTTCTGGGCTGAGGCCCAACAACAAATAGGATCAGTAATTCCCAAGGGCTGGTCCATTCGATATTTCTTTACTTCTTTTATTTTATTTTATTTTGTGTCTTTAACTTGTATTATGTGACTAATTTTTATTTTATTGTTATTTTCTTAATTTAGATGAACACTAGTGAAATTAGTGGGGTTTAGTCTTAGTGATGGGTAGTAAACCAATAATTAATTCCATAAGTTTTACTCTCTTCTTTTCATATTAAAACTATTTATAATGTCTAATATTCATTTTATTTGGAACAATTGATTTGCAAAATAACATGACTATGTATTTTAAAATAAAGGGAATCATATATCATTCTTACTATTATATACATTTCAAAACGTATTTTAAATAACTCCTCAAGTTTTGAGTCAATCGGGCATATTCTTAATTAAGCATGGTTAATAAAGAAAATTCTATTAGCTATTTTGTACTTTATTCACACTTCTAAAACTTAAAGTCAATTAATACCTCATCGTTTAGTTCGTTTTAAATATTTATTAAAATATTGCATAAACTTGCATCTTCTTCCACTTATATGTAATTTCGTAAATTTCATTTTCGTTATGCTGCTTTCATTTAAACTATTAGTAACATTTGTAAACTTTATTTCAAATAATATTCTAAGATTTTTTATGCAAAGTATTAATTTTATTTTAATAGCCTTATTATTTAAAGCCTTAGCAATATGTATAAGTTTTCTTTTAAACAACTTATATTTTCCTTTTTGAAACATTAGCATCATTATAAGTCATTTTCTTAAAATTTAAGCACCGTATTTAATCTTAATTAATTAACCTAAGTTTGGTCGGATAACCGTAAGTTAACGGATTCTAAAGGATGCCTAACCCCTTCCCTTTAGGATAATATAGAGCCCTTACCTAGAATCACATTGGTTAAGCAGACTATTAATTGAGATTTAGTTTTAACTTTGCCTTAGTTAACCTCTAGGTGTCCTAATTCACCGTTAAATTAATTAGGTGGCGACTCCTTAAAATCAAAACAAAATAGGAATCACCAACACGTCATACCCCCCTAAATCAGACCCGGTTAAAAAGGGGTGTGACAGCTTGGCGACTCCGCTGGGGAATTTAGGCTCTAACCATAACAACTTAGGTTAATAAATAATTTGTGAGATATTTTGTTTGTTTTATTTTATTTTGCCTATATTGTAGTTTTATATGATTTCAAGTATTATTGTTCCATTCCTTATATGCATTTTTTTGTTCTATGTAATATGTATATTACTGCTTTCCTTAAATTGGCATTCCGTTCATATTTCCTCCACTCCTGGAAAATTCACACATATTCACACACTTAAAGCGGCTTCGCAGTTTGCGCCCGTGCACTACTAAATTACCCTTTTAGTTGGATTGGTCTTGTGGATTTAGTCGATCGGCGGTGCAGTCGACGGCCACAGACTTTCCACTTCCAAGTTGTCTGCTTGGGGGAGCCTTGTGTCATAGGAAAACCATTCTTAGTCTACCTAGGTAGAGCGAAAACCAAAACCTTGTAAGGACATGCATCATTTTAAACCTAGGAGGCTTAATACCCTTGGAGTATTAAGTTCATTAGTCAACCTTACCAAATGTCCAAATGAGTCTATGACTCTAAGTGACACTATTCACTATTTATGTGCATTATTTGAAGGACAAATATGTGGATTATGTGGACCTAATAATCCATAGATAAATATTTCAAGGAAACTAACCTTTTGTTGCAGGTTGTTGTGGAGCATCCAAAATTAATGCCGGAGGTTTGAAGACAGCCAAAGGAAATTAGTGGAGTTGAAGTATTAGATATCTTAGATTAACTTTGAATTGTATTATTGACTGGCATGTAATAAATTTTTATTATTCTTGTAAATTAGTTTAGAAAGAGTTATGGAATGACACATAAAAAACATGTTTGTCCTTCAAATGTTCGTTAGGCCTACCTCTGGCATAAAGAGGTCCCTTGCATTATAGAACGCGATGTATTATGTGCAATAATGTGTTTATATGCAATAATATGTCCTTTCCACCGTATACTGACTCATTTTCTTCTTCTTTCATTGTTTTATCTTTTTTCGTTTAAACTTATTTTCAAAATAAAAAAGGTTGACTTGTGCTAAAGGGGAACTGGCGGAGCATCCATATTTCACACGGTCTAGAGCCAAGAAATCAGACTCTGACTCATCACTAATCATCTGGTTAACTAAAAAGACTCGTTCTAAAATGGAGCAAAGTTTGATCAATGCAACCACTTCATCTGAGTCATCTCTTAATTTACCGATCACGAGTGATCCCACATCCTCCAAAGAATCAGAAACACATTTGGAGACCATTGCTCGTCTGGAGCGACGAGTTGCCGAACTAAGTCATATGGTACTTCACAACCGGTCATTTTCTCAAACACCGCCACATATGACTCCGTCCCAGGGAGTTCGTCAGACTTTGCCTGTGCCACCTCCATTTCCAAATTTGGACGAATTTAACCAAACAAATTATTTTACCACTTCTCAGCCAGTTCGCTCCGAACACCTCACTCAAAATGCTCCTTTTTTATTTACAACCACCTCTTCAAAAGCTCAGTTCATACCGCCGGCACATGATGTTACCAATACACATCAAGTTCCTCCAGTGTATACTTATACCACAGCTCCACCCATGACACAGATTCAAGGGCAATGTCGCACAGATGTTGATCATTATGTCGAAGTTGAAAATGAAGCACGGTCAGTTAATGATGAAATGATAAATAGAAAACTCAAAAGTTTGGAGGATGCCATGAGAAGTTTGCGTGGACTGGGTAGTAACCAAAGCGTGAGATATGAAGAATTATGTGCATTCCCTGAGGTAGAATTGCCACCAGGTTACAAGATTCCAAAATTTGAGAAGTTTGATGGGTCTGGAAATCCTTTCTTTCATTTGAAAGTCTATTGTGAAAAGTTGATTGGCGTAGGAAAGAATGAAGGGATAAGAGTCAAACTATTCAATCAAAGTTTGAGTGGGAAAGCCTTGGAGTGGTATTCCAAGCAAGATACAACCAAATGGCGTACTTGGGATGATTTGGCAAATGCTTTTGTGGATCACTACAAGTTTCATGTTGAGATCGCTCCTGACAGAATCTCAATTACAAAGTTGAAGAAGAAGTTCACCGAATCATTTCGAGAATATGCTATACGGTGGAGGGAAGGAGCATCTAGAGTACACCCACCCATGGAGGAGACAGAAATGGTTACTTTCTTCATTCAAGCGCTAGAGCCGGAATACTATGAACGTTTGGTGACAATGGGTGGAAAGACTTTTGCAGAGGTGATCAAAGCCGGGGACATGATTGAAGATGGCATTAAGACAGGGAGAATAACAAGTCTTGCGGCTTTACAGTCTACTAGTAGGGCCATACAAACTGGTACTCTCGGAAACGGAAAGAAAAAAGAGAAAGAAGCAGCATCGGTAATGGCTTTGGGAAACACATCATACCGCCATCAACAACCCCCACGATACCAACCTAACGCTCACCACTCACAATATTTCCAATATTCTCCACATCCATACGACCAAGCTTTATCTTACCAACCTCAATCACCACAAATATCCTACCCTGTTTACAACACACAACCAGCATATCGAGCTCCACGACCACCAACATATCCAGCTCCACCATCACAAACTCATCATCCAAACAATGCATCCGCACCTCGCCCAAATAAACCGTTTCGCAATTTCACACCATTAGGAGAGCCACTGAGCGTTGTTTTTGAAAGGCTGCAAGCTTCAGGCTTAGTATATCCTGTGGAAGGTACAATTCCAGATCCATTACCCAGAAGCTTTGATCCCACTAAAACATGTGCATATCATTCGGGGGTAAAAGGCCATTCGACTGATCGTTGTTACGCATTGAAGCATAAGGTTGAGGATCTTATTGAAGCAAAACAGATCACGGTCAAACCACCAACACCAAATGTGGTTAACAATCCACTCCCGACCCATGATGGGGCCACGATAAATATGATTGGAACAGATGAAAATGTTGACGACCCAGCCGAATTTATAGTGCCTGTGGATCGTGTGGAGGATCATGATTTTGTAGCCGTTGCTTCTCCGGCTGTAGTGATAAGGGGTTGTGTGCCTGTCGAGATATTAGGAGCTTCATCAATACCTGTGGAAGTAGTTCGAGCACCAAATCAGTTGCCAGTGCTCGATACAAAAGCCGTACCATGGAATTATCAACAAACTGTGATGGAGTGTCGAGGAAAGGACACGATCACTGACAAGGTTAAGACGTCAGGAATGACAAGGTCTGGGAGGTGCTATTCTCCAGAAGAACTAGTTAGATTGGGGCAACTTAAGGAAACCAACATACCTCCCAAAAGGGTCGTGACTGAATTCGAAGCAGAAGAATTTCTGAGGAAAATTAAAGCTAGTGAGTACTCAGTTGTGGATCAGTTGAAAAAGACCAATGCTCAAATTCCTATTCTCTCTTTGCTTTTGAGTTCAGATATGCACAGAAATGCACTGTTGAGGATTTTGAATGAAGCATATGTTCCAAGCGAAACAACTAGTGAGGCGTTAGCTGGGATGATTGAGCGCGTGCTTGACAGTCATCGAATCAGCTTCGATAATGAAGAATTGCCGCCGGAAGGATGCATGCATAACAAAGCACTCCATATAACTGTCAAGTGTCGTAACATGTTTGTGGCTAAGGTATTAGTTGATGGGGGTTCTGGACTCAACATCTGTCCGTTAACAAGTCTGAAGAAGATCGGATATAATGTTAGCGAGCTCAAGACCAGTGATATGAATATTCGAGCATTTGATGGGGCTCCAAGGCGTCCTATTGGGGAAATAGAGTTGAAAGTGTTGATTGGCCCTGTTGAATTCATTATGGACTTTCAAGTACTTGATATTTCCACGTCATACAATATGCTGTTAGGTAGGCCGTGGATTCATCTGGCTGGGGCTGTACCATCTACTTTGCACCAAACTGTCAAATTCGAGTGGGATCAGCAACAAATATGTATACATGGAGAAGGGGACACGTCTTTCTATCTAGAGCAATCCACCCCATTCATCGAGGCAGAAAGAGGGTTCGACGGAGCAGCTTACCACGCTTGGGAGGTTGTGAATGTCACTAAAGAGAGTGAAGTGTGTCAAACTCAAGAGTTCAAAAGATCATGCGCCGCAATTATGGTTGCAAAAGAAATGGTGAGAAATGGGTACCAACCTGGCTTTGGGCTAGGGAAAACACTAAACGGGCGGGTTGAGCCAGTCGTTCTCCCTACGCAACAGTTTACATTCGGTTTGGGATATGAGCCAACTGAGGAAGAAGTGAAGAAAGCACGAAAGAATAAAAGGAAGGAGATTGCATTGCCAAAACCCATTCCTACCATTGATCAAACTTTCTTAAAACCTTCAGATCTTATTGTTGAAGTTGCCTATGATGATATCGTGGAAGGAGTCAAGAACCTGTTCGTGGAAGATGAAGATGATCATGCTATGATAATCAAAGACTTTGCTGAAATATTGACTTTATAGGCTGGTGAGCCGGGACCTGAGTTGCAAAATTGGACTTCTATCTTAGCCCCGGTTCGCCGGGAGTTTCAGTATTTTAAGTTTAAATTTCCTTTTTGTAGTAGGCCGGAGGCATCAACTAGAACATTTAGTTCCTTTTGTCATGTTGCCTCTATGTTTTGTTACGGCCTTTTTAAATTAAGATTCTGTCATTTTGTTTGTAACGAACTACGTTTGGCCTGACTTCCTGTTGGATACGTAGGCAGCCCACATCGGGTTCGGCCACTCTTTTCAAATCATTTCAGTATCTTTGTATGGGTGGAACTACGTGTGGCCTGATTTCCTTTTGGATACGTAGGCAACCCACATAGGGTTCGGCCCCTTTATTAAAAAACAAAACAAACTCAAAAATCTTTATGTTCATCACGAACTACGTCTGGCCTGATTCCTTTGGGATACGTAGGCAACCCGAGGCGGGTTCGGCCCTTCTATTTTTAAATTTTTAATATCTTCGGATTGTCCAAAACATTTTAGTTCCTATAAAATATATAAAGATTTTTATACAAGACTTGGTCTTCCCACCGTTTAAATTCATGTGTCTTAATATCTTGAAACTGGGACCAATTTTTGAAATCGGTCAAATCACTTTCAAAAATTTTTCATTACAACTTTCTCACCTTTCGATTGTTTAGAACCAAGTGTCTCCAGGACTTGAAACTGGGACAAAATTTTGAAGTCGGTCAAATCACTTTAAAAAACTTTCATTATAAGTTCTTGCTTTTCAATTGTCTAGAATCAAGCATCTCCAGGACTGAAACTGGGACAAATTTTTAGAAATTGCATAAAAGTTATCTTAAATATTTAACCATTTTTTAATGAGAATCTATCCATATTTCTAAAATGCAAATAAATTCAAAAATCAAGTCATTTTACAGATTAGAGCCACTAAGTATTGTCTTTCAAAATCATCCAAATCTCATTACTTTTATTTTTCAAAATACATTTTGTATAACTGAAACTCCCCGGCAAAGCAAGATGTGTGGTGAAGCATCGAAGAATGAAGGATGCGACCGAGACAAGATCAATTCAAGGGCCAAGTTCCCCGACACGCACAAGTCAACTAATTTTTCTTTTAAACTCACGATTTTTCTTTGATGAGGCAGGTTCAATTAACGTGAAGGTTGTGCATATTCGACTCATCTTAAAACTTTAATTATGGGCGTGATCGAAAAGTTAGCTTTCTTCAAAAGGGCAAACATTCTTCAACGTGGATGCAAAGGTAGCTTATGCCGCACGGCGGGCGTCGTTCCACTCATCACGAAATTTCGATTGCAACAGTGGACACAAATTCATCTTCTCAACCAAGGGCTGTAAGTATAATTCTTTCAGACCCAGCTATTTATTCTTATCACTAACAGTTTGTTTTAGCTCGTGACATTCCTCGATGGATCGAATACATATAATCATGGACACTGACCTTGATCACCTGTTATTGGTTAGAATTCCTCAATTTCATCATCACTTCATACATGTTCAAATCATTATCAAATTCTTTTAGAATGAGGTATTTTCATAAGATGACAAGATCGAAATATTGCATCATATATCAAGTTGTGAGGTTAATTGTAGATGTAACTTCCGTCACAACGGGACATGGATTAAGATGTGGATATCTTTCCACAATACTATTTCTAAAGTGGACGTGGATTTACATTTACATTGTGGATGCGAGCATGGAAGTGGGAGTAGAATTATATTACAAAAAATATACATATAATTGTAGAAAGTGGATACAGATTTATATTTTCGAAAGTAAAAGTGGATTTATTTTTTGCGCCGTATAATACGGACGTGAAAGTAGATGTAGATTTATTTTATATCGTATAATACGGACATGAAAGTCGACGTGGATTTACATTTTGTACCGTGAAATGCGGACGTGGATTTATATTTTGAACTGTGAAAGTGGACTTAAATTTATTTTTTCTGCACTCTGGAAATGGATATGGATTTACATTTTTTGCACCGTGGGAAGTGGACGTGATTTAGGCACCCACCTTAGAGTGCGGGTATTTCAATGTTCAATTCAGGCACCCACCTTAGAATGCGGGTATGTCAATTTCAATCCAGGCACCCACCTTAGAATGCGGGTATTTCAATGTTCAAATTAGGCACCCACCTTAGAATGCGGGTATGTCAATTTTCAATTCAGGCACCCACCTTAGAATGCGGGTATTTCCATGTTCAATTCAGGCACCCACCTCCGAATGCGGGTATCTTATATTTCAGTTCAGGCACCCACCTCCGAATGCGGGTATCTTATATTTCAAGTTCAGGCACCCACCTCCGAATGCGGGTATCTTATATTTCAGTTCAGGCGCCCACCTCCGAATGCGAGTATCTTATATTTCAAGTTCAGGCACCCACCTCCGAATGCGGGTATCTTATATTTCAGTTCAGGCGCCCACCTCCGAATGCGGGTATCTTATATTTCAAGTTCAGGCACCCACCTCCGAATGCGGGTATCTTATATTTCAGTTCAGGCGCCACCTCCGAATGCGGGTATCTTATATTTCAAGTTCAGGCACCCACCTCCGAATGCGGGTATCTTATATTTCAAGTTCAGGCACCCACCTCCGAATGCGGGTATCTTATATTTCAAGTTCAGGCACCAACCTCCGAATGTGGGTATCTTATATTTCAGTTCAGGCGCCCACCTCCGAATGCGGGTATCTTATATTTCAGTTCAGGCGCCCACCTCCGAATGCGGGTATCTTATATTTCAAGTTCAGGCGCCCACCTCCGAATGCGGTTATCTTATATTTCAAGTTCAGGCACCCACCTCCGAATGCGGGTATCTTATATTTCAGTTCTGGCGCCACCTCCGAATGCTAGTATCTTATATTTCAAGTTCAGGCACCCACCTCCGAATGCGGGTATCTTATATTTCAGTTCAGGCGCCACCTCCGAATGCGGGTATCTTATATTTCAAGTTCAGGCACCCACCTCCGAATGCGGGTATCTTATATTTCAAGTTCAGGCACCCACCTCCGAATGCGGGTATCTTATATTTCAAGTTCAGGCACCCACCTCCGAATGCGGGTATCTTATATTTCAGTTCAGGCGCCCACCTCCGAATGCGGGTATCTTATATTTCAGTTCAGGCGCCCACCTCCGAATGCGGGTATCTTATATTTCAAGTTCAGGCGCCCACCTCCGAATGCGGTTATCTTATATTTCAAGTTCAGGCACCCACCTCCGAATGCGGGTATCTTATATTTCAGTTCTGGCGCCACCTCCGAATGCGGGTATCTTATATTTCAAGTTCAGGCACCCACCTCCGAATGCGGGTATCTTATATTTCAAGTTCAGGCACCCACCTCCGAATGCGAGTATCTTATATTTCAGTTCAAGCATCCACCTCCGAATGCGGATATCTTATATTTCATTCAGGCACCCACCTCCGAATGTGGATTCAACTTTCGAAATAGGGGCTGCAAGTGTAACTTCTCCAACCCTGTCTTATTTACATATATTTCTTTATTGCTAACAATTGTTTTTAGCTGGTGGCTTTTGACAACATCAAAGTTGGCATCACACATCAAATCGTGGAACTATTTCTTCGGCAGCGAACTGGGGCAATTTGTCGGGAAGGATAATCAGACTTCCCGACACGGGTCAAAGATCTACCTCGAACACTCGCCTCTAATTACAAGTATTCTATTGCATTCCAGCAATTCAATTTTCAGAATTCTCGAGTTTCTATCATAATACCCAGTGTTATCATAATTCAATACTGGGACAATATTTTGCAAGATTCGCGCCAATCGTTAGTCATAAGGTGTCGTAATTGTCCCAGAACTACACTCGACCTGATTCTCGTACAGCCCGAGATATGTAGGCAACTCAGAGACCGGAGTTCGGTCATAATTTTCTCAAGCTTCCTTTATCCGGGACAAAATAGGCTACTGAGTCAACGTCTTAGCCCGACAACTCTTTCATCATTACCGGGCAAAGAGGGACAAGTTGTTGACACCCAATTTTGTCCCGCCTCTCTTCCAAAATACCTATTTATGCTCCTAACATTTTGTGGAAAATTAAAAAATATATATATTATAGTTTACTAATTATTAGCCTCTTATCAATACCGCTGTTGCATTATTCTATCAATTATTATTATTACTATTACCGCATTTATTATTGTTATTATTATTATTATTATTATTATTATTATTATTATTATTATAGTTCACAACTTTTATCATTTCAGCATTTTACCAGCTCACGCACGCGCGTCACATTTATCTTGGCATAATTTTTATTTTTTTTTTGTATTAGGCAATATTCTGTCATCCTTGGTATATCATTAATTAAAATGGGTCTTTTATTCAAGTTCAGAAGCCAAACTATTTCTTGCACTCAGTCTGTACTTTTGACTTACCGGACCCCAAATCAAAGTCCGATTAACTCCTAACATTTTTTGGACTAGATCATATTTTTTATCCAAATTTTTAGACCAGTCCATATTTTAATTTACTAGCCATTCTTTTAATACCCGGTCTAAAAAATCGACCCAGTCCACAAATGGACCGGGTCCGACCCATTTTGCGTTCAAAATAAGGAAACCCTTTTAGGGTTTCCCTTCATTCTCCTTCTCACCAGCCGTCTCCCCTCCCCTCTTCTCCTCTCCATCTCCGCCTCTCTTCCTCTCCGCCCTCTTCTCCACCCCCCCCCCCCCCCATCGTCGCCTCCACTACACCACCATCTCCCCATCTCTTTCTTTCCTCTCTCCTTCCCTTTTACCCTAAAACCCCGCTGCCATCCCACGCCTCTGTTCCCCACTAATTTTCTCCTCACGTTCTTCCCTCTATCTCCCATACCGCTGCCATTTCCACTACTCCACGCTCACTGTCACCCCACTTAATTTTGTCCCCCACCACGTTACACCACATTCCTTCACTCGTCTGACGCCACTCCCACCACTCCTCTGACACCCTCCACTACACCACGACACCCACACCACTGTCATCCCCACTCAATTTTGTTCCCCACGCCGCTCTCTCTTTCCTTCAAGAAACCCTAGATCTCCCCTATAAATATTGATTTCTATGATCGTTGAGGAAGGGGGTTTTGGATTTGAAAAACCCCTACAAGATAAACTCTTTCAATACCTGAAACCCCTTACTAAAACTCGGTCTTGGATCCCCAAAATCCCTTCAAGAAACAGGGGAAAATTCGAACCAAGGCAGTCTGAAAACCCCCTAAGAATCGAAGTGCTTGAATCGCCAAATTTCTCTAAAAGATACGAGTCTTTAATTGTTCTAGTTCCCCTGTTAAAACCTCGGCTTTCGATTTGCTCAATATCGTCATAAATATTAGATC